>NC_088301.1:45129548-45193231 GCF_032854445.1 Liolophura sinensis | reverse complement strand
AAAAATAAGACTAAAACTACATATATGTCTCTCTGAATATTACAGGTGTGAAAATACTGCTAATAATAAGGATTAAAATATTTTCCTCAGTGTTGTAAACTTGTATTTATATGTTGGGAGATTTAGGGTTTTGAAAGGGGAGAGAATTTGCTACTGCCTAAAAGAATGCCAAAAGATGTTTCTGAAGATCCATGATAATGCACAGAACCACCAATTAGAATTTGTTAAATAGATACCAACATCCAAAATTTTAGTTCTTAAAATTCTTGTCAAGTGCTTAAATATAATTTTAGTGTTAATCTTTCATAAAATATAATGCTTTGCAGTCTGGAGAAAACTAGTAAGGGGAACGCCTGCGTTGCTAGAGTGTTCAAAGCACCTGCTAGAGATTACAGGAGGCACAGATTGGCTCTATCAGGGGGTCTGTTAGCTAGAGGTTTGTTTAAGGTTAAATCTGGAGAGAGTTTTAATGTTTCATTGCTATGCTGGGGTTCCCCCTGCTTCCTGCTGTCAGTGAGGGTGGACTGTAAACACTGAGCCCAGACTTGTAACTGGAGTGTTGATAGACAGGCTAGGCTTCTGTAACAACTTAATACCCCTATGCTAGATGCTTTAGGATACTGCCAGGGACTTGAACTTAGGCAGTAAGAGTCAGGTGGCCAGCCTGTGGCTGACACAGTCAGAACTAGCTAAAGAACTGGGCCACATGACTTGTTTTAGAGTGTGGGGAGGGTGTTACACTTTATAGGACACTGGTAGAGCCCTATTGCCATGGTATGTAACGACTGTCAAAAGCTCCAAAGTCTAAGAAAACATGTTAATTATGTCAAACATGGATTTGGTATACACAGTAGAGTGATATTGTGAATGTGAAGTTGAAGATGCATTCTCTAGGTATTTACTAAAACTTCTTCCAACTGTCAAGGTTCAGAGCTTTTGCTGAAAATGACATCCGCGGCTGTAGAAGGATAGTTTACTTCATCTCGAAAAGAAATAAATCTGACTGTATAGATGACACATTTAGTCTAGCTTTATACTAAGTGTATGAATACTGGACTTCTGGTATGGAATGTTTTACAATGGAATTGATGGTATTCAGACATATCTGTTTCATTAAGATAAATCTTTGACAAGTTGATATATAGGGCCTGTCTTATTGACATTACTGCCATATATAATATGGTATTTGTCGTGATTCAGGTTGTTGATTTGTCTGGAGAAGCAAAATTCATCAAGGAGGGTCTGAATGTCTCTTTCTCAACAGAGTTACGTTAATGGAAATGTCCAATTTTTTCCTGTCCTGGACATGAACTCTCTGATAACCATCAAATACCCAACCATTGGCTGCTCTAGAAATTAATCAAAAGTTTTCCATATGTGGATAATTTTTTCCAACTAAGACTAACTTTTTTCCCTGGGGTACAGGAATTGATTACTATCTGTACTGGCACTGGGAAAATTGAAATATTTCTATTAAGTGATGAAAAAGTTGAGATTTTCGTGTAGGCAAGTCTCTAATTGGAGCTACCTGTCAGAGTTGTGTCTTTACTGGCTTCCCTAAGCGTCACTCAAAGTGTGTTCCCTGGTTTTATCGAATCTGGCGTTATTGACAATAATACAAAACTGCTTTCACCAACTGTCATGTCTACTGCCTTCATAGGGACATAACGGATGTGTAATCCTTCTACTCTATTTATCGAATAAGTCATACGGCTTCAAAAGAAAATTATTTGAAGGGTGTTTTTTTCTCCATTTCGCTATCGTGATGATCGTATTGAACCTTATATTCTCTCATTCCTTTGGCTTTTATTTGATTTTTTTTCTTGCAGTGCTTCAAATTTACACACAGTAAAAATCTGACATTTATTCCTATTCTGAATAGGTTCAAAGACTTCTTGATAGATCTTTGACAATGTGGAGCTAAAATCGTTAGAAATATTGGTGTGGGAGTCAAAGAATATTAGCCATATCTTGAGAGAGGCCTGGAGACTTTTGGAATTGAGATGTTGAGATTAAGAGAGGGTCTAGGTTGCTGAATTAGCAACACTAGAGAAAGAGATTTTATCAGAAAGGTCAAACAGATCGGTGTAAGGTCAGTGGTTGTAGATATCATGGTGCTCTTTGGGTGGAATCCTTGACCACAATTTGGGAAAGTAATCTGCTTCGAAAATCACCCCCAAATCAATTGATCTTTAATGACACATTTAAGGCTGAGTTCTAACCCTCAGCGTAATAAGATTTTAGTCCTTTGTGTTAAACATGAAGAGCATGTTGATATATTTTCTGTTGTGCGGTTTTTCTGATGTTGGCTCAGATAGATTCTTGCAAGAATACCAACTATGATCATGTCAGCTCTAACTGATAAAACAAATGGTGGTGTGATTCAGGTCATGGCAAATTCGATTTGTTGTCCTCTCTGTAATCCATAGATCTGTCATTCCCCTTTGTCACCATTTCACCTCATAGGGCCCAGACAGAACAAATGACTTTTCAGTACTTCCTGTAAAGGTCATGCCATTGTGGCCTTGTACTTTCAGGCTTTGTGCATCAGAGAGTCTCTGATATGCCAATCTGTGATTCGTGTCAGTGATAAGTGAAGGTTATTATAAACCACTGCAGTGTTCAATTGAGCTATTTTCAGATAAGTCTGCTAAAATACATCTTCAGTTGGTGAATGAGATGTGAATGAGATACAAATTTCAACAAAAGCAGGAATTAGTTGACAGTTTTGCCTGATTTAAAATATTTAAGATGTATGTTCTGTATGATTTAGAAAACTAGTGGAGAATAGAAAGCTTATTTTTGTATAGTTCCTGACCCTATAATAAAGGAATGAATGTTTATGGCTTAGCGCCACTTCAGCCACATTGCAGCAATGTCATGGTCAGAACATTTTGAAAGTTGGACCTACAGTATGTATTTTAGTAGTTAACACTACTGTAATTCTTCGACCTTTTTGCCTGTTTGCAAACTGTTTACTCAAGCATATTCTGAAAGCATTACTCTATGATTATTGATAAAAGCACACTTTTTGTGAATCCCTGAAACTGGCCTATCTAACAAATGTAGTTTTGTCTCCAAAATCAACTTCAAACTGTGCTAAAATTGCACTGAAAATTGCTTTTTCATATGCAGAAAGGTTGGGGAATTATAGTATGTGTGAGTCTATTTGTCTAATATCTTGCTGTTATATTTGCTTCTATTGTATGTATGTGTGTTTTTCAGTATGTGTGGAGGTAAGCCAGGGTGTGCTGTAGTCTATGTGGTGGATGCTACATAATCTGTGCCTAGATCACAGTGCTCTGAGATCTTATCTTAGTGCCCTGGAGCTGTGTTTATCACAAGTTCCAGATGTTGGTGTTATTATCCAATCACAGGTCCAGTTTTACCGTTTCACCTCTTGGTGGGTCTCACTGAGCCCTCAAACAAGTTGTTAGATTGAACTGACTGCGAACTGCAGATTGTTTGCCCTACTTGCATTCATTGGCGGGTAAGTTGTACTTTTAATCAGACTTCCAATTGAGCCTTTATAGGTAGTAGCGTGTGAAAAGTAAGCAAGTATATCAGGGATAGATAAAGATATTTTTGGCGTTGACCAAAAGAAGTAAAAAGAAACTGATATTTAAAGAGAAATGTTTCACTCACAACCTTTACACATGAAACCATATGGCCACACAATACCTGACGTAATTTACCCTTAAAATATTTCAGATATAGTTAAATTATTTTAATACGCTTAAGTGTGGAAAGGCAGTTTGAGTAGATCTCATCTGGCTCTGTGTCAGTAGTATATGGATCAGACTCTCTCAGAATATTGTCAATTAAACTGGTTGTTTTCGGAATGCTTTATGGCATGGATGGTAAATATTACACCTGATAGTATTACTAGTAATAGGTACAAAAAGAATTCATCTTTTAGGTTTAATACTACTTGTGATATATATGTAAAAATTCTAAGTGGAACTACCTGATTATATGAATACCAGGTATCTGGTTTGGAAAATGAGGATGATGTATTATTTTTACTTGTTTACTTTATTTATTTTTTTTTTTTGGACTATGGGAGAGGGAATACTTTTGATCAGTTCACACATGGGCACTACCTAGAAAGTAATGAATTCACAGCTTGACAGCGTATCAAATTTTGGCATGCATGTGGAAATTGCATTCCCTTTAATCCTGGCTTGCTTGACCTTTTACAGTTGTTTATACCTGTTGCAGATATTTCCATTAAACTGAAATTGAGAAAGTTTGGCCCTTGGTACCTGTGTTAAAGCAAATGCTGTCCTCAGAAACAGGATTGATTTATATTTATTCTGGGGCAGATAAGCCCTGGGGTCTCAGAAGATCGGCAGAAATGCAGGCCAGACCATAATAAGCCCCAATCTTCAGGGAACAGCCCAACATCCCAAATCCAGCAAGCTTATTTGGCATTTTTTCTTCAGTCACAAGAGGGGAGCAGCTGACTTTTGTCACTTCCGGAATAGTATATTTTAATTACCAAGTTTAAACAGGTAAATCTCATAGATATAGTGGGATTTTCGGATGGTTTGCTTCCTAAGAAGAAATGCAGGGTCATCCAGAACTTCTTTAATGGTGGATCTTCTTTGTTCAGAGGTCTCCATGGCCTGATTAGGAATAAGCACTGATGTAGCCTCAAAGATGCATGACTCTGCCACTGTAGAGCATTTTACATTGCGTATGGAGTTTAAATAAAGGACTTGAATGAGAAACACCATCGTGGCTGCTCTCAGACATAGTAAATGTGTGCACAGGTCATCTCTTTAAGGTGCACTGGCTAAAAATGAGTGCACACATATGCCTTTAATTTTGAACTGTGCTCCCCTCCAGGGAATTTTCAATGTTAAATTTCTAGCAATAAAAGACCACATAATAGAAAGTTGAAACTAAAGGTCACACAGCTAACTGGTGAAATCAGGACTCAATTTACCTCAGTGAAGGTTTTATTCTAAATGGTCATGTAGATGCATGAAAAGCAGAAATTTACATTCCCTGAACACCATGGCTTGATTACAATTAGGTAACAATAATGCAGTGATGTTAATTGCAACTTAGTACATGTCACTGGTGAAGAATTACTGAAAATGCTGTGTTGTCGTCACATTTAACAAACAATCATATGAAAATGCAAAGGGACCAGGCCTCTGATTTTGTTGTACATACATGTATGCATTTACAGTCACAGTTCTCTTGTATGGCACATTGATAACATGTACTTGTACATATGCTGTACAGTGTATGTGTGTGGTGTTTATAGTAGAATTCCCAAGCTGTGTTCCTTGCAAATAATATTTTACCTGTATTTATTGGGACATATGCAAGCATAATACACTTTAAGTCATGTTTCAGGTGTTCACCACTGGAGAAATATGTATTTGAATACAGTGTATTACGATTACCTGTGCGTGTATGTATGTTACATGCAATAAACACATGATGTCATCTAATTGTTTTTCCGGAGGATGATGAAAAAATTGGATGTGAGTTATATCTTCTATTTCTATGGAGTAATCATAATGACTGCCAACTGTTTCAAACTGATGCCTTAGCTCTACATGTTATTGGTCAGACTGTCTTGAGCGTGGTGTTTCTTTGGTTCTCTGGAGACCAGAGACTAAGTACAAATGGCTTGCAAGGTGTGTAAGAAAAATAAAAGCTTGAGTAAATGGGCTGAGATTGTGTGTGATTGCTACTGAACTGTGGTAAAACATACTTTTGAGTTGTTTGATGAGGAGGCATACAGGAAATGTTGGATCCAGGGAACTGATACACAAACAGGAACTTAAGAAAGTACTTTGATCACCACAACAACACAGGATGTGTTTTCTCTGCACCACCCAAGTGCTAATTTCACCTTTCAACTTCGTTTATCTTTCCTGGGACTTGAGCAGGCACCTGTCACTATTGCCACTGGTTGAAACCCTCCAGCTTGTGTTTAACCTTTTTGTACAATGTATGTTTCTCCCCAAAACGTATACTGGCATTTTGTGCCTCTTCCCAAAGATAACCTGTACATACAAAGACTGAAAAGCAACATGTATGATTTTGAGATTCACCTCTGAACATCGTAGTGCAAAGGCCAAAATACTCAAATTCTCTGTCCAAGGCACATTTTTAGCCTTTGCTTTGCATGTCCTAGGAATTGAAAGTCAAATATATTTACCACTTTGGCCACAGCCATTTTTCCTAGGCTTAGATGTATGCAATCAGTTGGTTAGACTTATATAGTCAGTATGGATTTCTTGAGGATCTCAGATTTTACATATTGTTTACATACACTCTGTGGCAAATGCTTAATACTAAGTGTATCATAATGTCACTGTTTTTTGTTGTTTTTTTTTTTGGTTTTTGTTTTTTTTTTCCTTTTCTAACTGTACATTGGGCTGCACCAGTTGTAACTTGTAGGGAGGGATACCCAGCCATAGGTTTGCGGGTTGTTCATACATAGGCTAATCGTCCAGACCTGCGGATCATGAACCCAGTTGGGTCTATGTTGTGTCAAGTGCTTGATTAAATGGATACAGTCAATTACAAATGTTATCAAGGGGGATGAGTAACATGTCTCTCTTTTCCACTGATGGGATAAGTGGCATCTAACTCGCTAATTATCATTTGATAGTCTGACTACAGGCATCATACTGGAATAATGATCTGCACATGTTGAAGTAGATATCTCATTATAACATTAGGGGCATGCTTGCTGAAGTGTATGGTTGCACAGACTCCCCCAGTCCGTGTAGTAGCCCGACCCATTTCCATTGCACTTAAAGGACACCTTCAGTTTGATTGATTATCTTAACTGCTGGAAATGTCTCATTATTTTTGCAGGGGGTTAAAGCTCACATCATTTCAATCAATTAGTTTTATGTTTCAACTGGTTCCCAGTTATTTCCAGTTGGGGGAGTGGAAGATCAAGGCGTTAGTCTGTTTAATGAGTCAACAAGCTTTCATCAAACATAAATTAGGTCTCTAAAGTGGTACAAATTGGTGGCAGCTAAAAGATGGTATGTCACAACCTTAACTTATAATTGACAGTAATCTTTGTAATTCCTTCATTATCTGTCATGAAAAGGTAATTTTGCTTGATTCAGTGTTTCCATTTTGTGCACAACTTCTCACAGATTTTATGATACACATTAAAAATTAATGTAAGACAGAAATCATGGAAGGTATGAAAGCTTACAGATGGCTAAGGCCATGTGAAGTAAAAACATAGTGAAATTATGCCAGTGTGGGAGTGCAGGATATTTGTTTTTTAATTTTGGTTTACTGTAAATGTCTTACCTTGCAACCACTAAAGCAATTTTTTCCAGTGGAATTCATGCTTACAATAATTACCAAAATGAGGTTAAAATGATTTATTTGTATCATTGAAGATGCAAACTTCATAAAACTGTGCAAATTATTTCTCTACATTCGATTGTTCTTTTAGATTGTTTGAAAATTCTGATGGCGGAGTTGGTTGAACAATTGGGGTACATCATATGAAAATCGAGGATTTTAATAACTTTAATATTACATCTACATGAGTGACCTTTCATGGTTTAGATATACATACACTCTTATGTAACACAGCCTTTTGAGTTTCTTTATCTTGTACCTTTACCCTTGTGCCTAATTGTAGACTGAGACATGGCCATCATCTGTAGAACTTTTCCTATTCGGCAAGAATGTTGTTGAGGGATATTGGGGAAAAAATGTTTTAAAAGTTCTTTTTGTTTAGAATGTGTAACTGCTCAAAGCATTTGGGGATTCTATTTTTGTGTTCACAACAGATTCTGACCAAAACTTTTAAGCCTTTTCGATCTATTGATCATCTTTTGTTTGAACATCTTCTTGGTACTTGTTAAATTTGCTTAGAGATGAAGTCTCTAATCTCCTGTTATTTGCAACCAGTTGACCACCACAGAGTAGACCCTAAGTTGTATGGATTTATGAACTTTTCTGTTCTTCTTAGCAGAGGATGAGGGAAACGGACACTGACAAAATCGAAACCGTCAAGTGATCGAAAATCTCTTACCGGTTGGTAGCGGTCCTAGATCCCAGGGGCAGTGTCAATATTGGTGTGTTGAGCTTTTGGACTTCCGCTCTCCCCCAAATGTTTGATTGATTTTTTGCTCGACCTGAAGCTTGTTTGAATGGTGAAGTATAGAGAAATGCTTCCATTAATTGAGACGTTAGCTAGCATATGGATTCTGGGAAGAAAAGGCCATGTTTGTCTCATTGCATCTGGTAAAACTCTGTCCACACTGCTGTAATTGTGCTGCCTGGAAATCATTGTCCGCGGCCATGGGGCACGAAATATTGAAAATATTGGAAAAGGAAAAGCGACAGAGAGGGCTTTGGTACAATTGGAGATAAAGTGTTCGACCGAAAGACAAGCAGCCAATACAAATGTAATAACTGCAGTAGGAGTGAGAAATGCATAGCCACAACTTAAGTTTAGTTCTGGCCTCAGCACACGCATAGCTCACGGCATCTCTAAAAAGTCAGAGGGGGTAATTTCACTGTCACAGGATTACAGTACCTGGGAGGCGTGGAACTATTTCTGTGGGACTCCGATAACCATTCTGAAATGGCAAAGAGATTTTCATCAGAACTTTTGTCAAATTGAGTTTCCTCCTTGAGACCATGAGGAATTGTGTTTTCGTTCAGGATGGTGAAGACATTTTTCTTTCATTTGGTTCTGTTGCTTCCGGGTGTTTCTCTGCACACTTCTTGTCAAAGCTGGTCACTGATTGGTCCCTCTGACTCTCTCTATCGAGAATGGAAAATGTCATCCTTGCAGGCAGGGGGTAATGCGATTGCATGCATGTCCCTGCTGTCAATTTTCTGTTGCGGCTGGTCCTGCCTTCTTTGCACCGCATGCCTTTGCACTCGCCTCTTGAATTGCTTGCGCTGCAGTATGCACATTAAGGACTCAATAACTTTACGTCTTCCCTAAGCTCCAAATTTGGATTATTAAGGGGAGGAAATTGACGGCAGAATTAGTTGGACGGAAAATTGTCACGCTCCTTGTGCCATGCGTATGCAATCTAATACAAATCAGACAGTTTTCCCAGGCAATTTCTTTTCTGGTTTCTCTATTATATGAAATAAAAAAAAAATAATAATAAAGTTTTGAAACTCTCTTGTATTGTTGGCTGCAATAAACTGGTCTGTGGAAAAGTTAGGTGACAAGAAAACTAGGTATTAATGGCTGAAGTTTGAATGCTTTGTTAGACCAAATGAGGTGTGGGTTTGTTTTTTTCATGTGATTAACAAGTTTTGTGAACAGAAACTGATATGTTTAACAAAGAACTTTATTAGGATAGCTTGAAAGGTCATATGCTGTACAAGTTACATGTCGTTTGTAAGGATCGTGTTGTATTGATCATATCCAGGTATACATTTATGTAAGATGCACCATGTATGATGAAGAAAAAAATATAATGTCGTCATTGAAGATGTAATCATTAAGGATGGTTATGGCTTTTTTAATATCTCACACTGAAATAATAAAATCTCAAGATGTTTTTAATCATTCTTTGACGTTGTTAAGCCCTAATCTAATACTGTTTAATTATAAGGCTATATTAGCAGACTGTAAGATTGAGTCAGGTGAATGGCATGAAGAGCACAAGAGCTCTATCCAAGATCAAACAATGATTGGCCAAAATTACAAAGCCAAGGATATTTCTGCTCCCTTGAGGGAGCCAGTGACAAAAAACCAGGCTTGAAAATGCCCGATCAGCGTTGATTGTCTTGCAGAAATTACACACACCCGCCAATCAGACTTTTATTTAGTTTTTACAGGCTCTCAACTGATAAGGCCTGAGTGCCATTTCAGTGTTCATAATTATCAAATTTAGTGCAGTACCATGGTGCATACCACCATTGTCAAAGCTCGGTGAACAAAATTAAGGGCCGCACAAGTCATGCAGGTTTATTCCTCGCTGTCGCCCAGACTTTTCTTAATTAGGAGTCCGTCACATCACAGATGACAGAAAAAAGTCCAGTGGAAAAAGCTGATTGGTGAAACTTAATTTCGCATGATTACATAATGCCGTATTGCTAGCTGGCAAACATATTTAGCTCCAATAGGGTCCAGCTCAGGGGAAGGGCTTAACCTGGTGCATCAACTACTTTTTTCTGCTTGTGTGAGCCTGAATGTGACACTTTCTCCGTGCCTTTAAGGGTGACGTTAGGGATGGAGACACTATGAGCAGGAAAAGTCTACCAGAGCAAGCAAATATTCTGTGCTTAAATGGTTTACCTGTGGAGTGACGCTATAGTAATTCGTCAAAGTAGTGGCTAATTGGTTTGAGGAAATAAACTGATTATTTGGTGCTTAAAAGAAACCCTTGTGATATTCTTTCTGCATTTTTCTGAAATTTCTTTGAGCAGATCTAATTTGTAAAAGTGCTTTGAATTTGTTTTTCAGTTTATTTGGTACAATCCTGGGTATTAATCTAATGCATAATATATGTACATTATTGAATACTTAAAGCTGTTAACACCTTTATGCAATTAGTTTTTTTTTTTTTTTCACATTTCCATGTTTTTGGGAGTTTTTAAATCAGTTGCTTTTTCATGCATACTTGAATATTTTCATGTTCTCCATTAGGGTTACCTTTTTAAGGTGTGTCATGAATCGAGCAAGCTGTACATTTCAGATGGCAATGACTAGCAGATTAAGTCCATATATGGAAGTACCTGTTTCAAAGAGTATCTATTTCAAAGATTGTAATTTTGTTTGAATTCTTCAGTAATCGGAATCCCGAGGCATCTGGTACCTGATTTTAGAGCACCCTCCAGTATAATGCAATTAGAAGACACACTGATTATTTGTAGCTTACAAACAAGCCACATGTGTGTGTAACTACGCATGTGATCAGATACCTGCTTGTGCCATATCCCACCTGACCGGCACCATGTGGCAGCAATCAGGGTATGGCTGTTTGTTTCCCAGATAAGATCAGTCCTAATATCAGAGGCTCTTTGCTAGGCCTGGATCCCCAGTTGGCCATGCATGCAGAGCATAGCAGGAGTAAAGCTCACTGGAAAATGTACACCCATTGGTGTTTGGCAGATCATTCACAAACTGTACCAGTGTGTGGTGCTGCAATTCTGTTTTCCTCATCAAAGCAGTAGTCCCTAAAATGTTAACACTAATGAGGAGTAGGACTGTAATATGTGTGCTTAGCAACATTTTAGCTTTGTTAATTAATGCTTGTGTGTTTAATTTTGTGTTGTAGAGAGTTATAAATACACCTGAAATTATCCACCTAGCAGAACAGTAGGTTTTTCAGCAACAATGAAGCAAAATTGGTCCATGCAGTAAAAATTGGGTTTCTAATGAGAAGTGTTTTCTGGTTTATGAAAGTATAGGAATTTAAACCAAACAGACATTGAGACAAAAATGGAAACAATTTTTTTACCAAAAGCTCAATAAAAAATATAAAGTGGCTCCTTTTTTTGAGGATCAGTCAGGTTACTACCAACAAACATGCTTTTATACATTAAGTGGCCTTCACACATACTTATATTACAGAAATGTTCCAACATGTTTGCCAGGTGGCAGGTTATAAATGATTATTCTACCATTAAATAAATTATTAAATTATAATTTAACTACACTATTTCAGTGTCTGTAATTAAAGACTATGTTCAATAGGTAAAAAGGTACTTGGAAGAAACTTACAAATCCCAAAACATTGGTTAATAAATATTTATATGTTGTTTCCTTTTCTTCAAAAATATTGTTTTATGTCTTCAAATGGCTCCAACTCTTTTCTTTCAGTAAATTTGTTTTATCACAGATTTTACACATTTTAAACTTCTGATGTTGACGCCTACTGTTGATGTCTTCAGTCTATGGAAGACATCCAGTAGCTCATTGATTAAAGCTAGCTGTCCATGACATTTTGTTGATTTATAACCTTACATGCCCCTATCAGTGGGCCTTATTATCTGGCGTCTGCCCTCATGTCTGCACTGTCACTGCTCATAAACTCCGTGGGAGTTATCTTGACAGGGCAGGGCGGATTGGTAGGGAAAGTCTATCTTGATGATAAGTCAGTTTTCTGCCAGTGACACCGAGAACTTATGATATATGGGGCATGTCTTTTGCAAAACATAGTGCTTAGACGTTATTTTTTGACATGGGTACTTATGTGGTTTCTTCTCTATTTATTCCAAAAATTTGAGTTGGGTGGTATAAATTAGCCTGTCTGTGAACATGATGTGTATCTTATACATGTCTTTGTGCCTCTTTTAAATACATGTATAACTTTTGCATACAAAATCTTTGTAACATGTGATAGTGTGAGTTTAGACTTGGGTAAAACAAAAATTAAAATGCAATATTTTGAATTGTTTAAAACTGAGCTGTATTTGAAATAACATAATACTTGTTGTATGTTCCAGAGGTAAAGACCAGGAATCCAGTTATTATTTCAAATTTAACAATTTTGAGTCAAAACTGGCTTTGTGGAACCAGCCACTGTATCTTCCTCATGACAATTACTGTGGCGGGCAGAAATCTGTATACTGAAAAGATGGATACCTTCCATTATCAAGCACAACACTGTCTAAGTAATTATGCTATCCTAACCTAAATGTAGTAGAGTGTAGTAGCAGCATATTGTGGTATACACATTGTTCATTGCCAATATTTATTTGTTTATTTGATTGGTGTTTACACCATACTCAAGAATATTTCACTTATTAAATGCCAATAAGATTGCTCCTACATGCTAACCTCGTTAAATACATATGTACTCCAGCAATAAACACTTTGCCAACTTTACAGTTCCATATTAAAATTTCCAGTCATGCCAAATGCACAGCAGATGTCAGTGGTATGGAAAGCTATTTATCGTGGCAGTTGTTCTATTCCTAAATAGCTCTTAAAACTCCATAGTGAGTACGTTTCTGTAATAAACTGGATGTACCCAGTGTGATGGAAAGTGTTACCTTCATGAAGGCAGTTTGCCACAAAAGCTTTTGCTACCAATTCTGTCTTTCTAACTGAAGTAAATGTACAAAGTTTCTTCTTCGGTGCAAGTCTGGCATGTTAGTGTACTGTTTTGACATTTCATCTCTTAAAATACACATAAATACATGTTGCATGATCTGGGTTTGTATTACGTCAAAAATTACCCACATAAAGAATGCAAGACACTATAGATAAAGCAGAGGATTTTTAGGGATGTTACTGTAATATAGATAAATTGGTTTTTACAGCAGAGCCCTACTGACAAGGCGCTTTATTGAAAAACCTCAATATCCGTGGGCTTAGAAAACATGAATAACACGGCCTGGGGTTCAGTTAGAGATTAGCTCAGGAAACGAGCTGGAATAACCAGGCGCTAATCCCAAATTAAAACGCCGACCCCAGTAAGATCCTACGCTGACGAAACTTGATGACATATAATAGGTAAATCATACGCACTGTAATCTCCTCTGACATGGCCTTTGTATTAGTACTCCTGGATTCTGAGCATGAATACAGTCATAGTACACCCAGTCTCCTAGCAGTGAGGGTGGATTTTGTCCCACCTCTGTTAAGCACTGTTTTATCTCACATCGATTAGCTGTGAAGTAAGTAATGTCATTAAACAAGGGCGTCATTATTCTCCAAGGCAATGTGCCTAACATAGGTCTCTAGAGAAGGAGGGCAAGAATGAGGAGGAAATAAAATCCCAGTGAGAATAAGATCAGGTTGGACCAAACACTCTGGGACACTGATAGTGTCAAAGTTGGTCAGTGTCGTGTTAAGCTTAATATACCTTAACTTAAAATGTCTTTGTTTAGATGTGTAACAAAATCTTAATATGTGTGTTGTAGAAACTCAGTAGGTGATGCTCATGGCAAATAATAAATATTGCATAAGATACATACACAGTTCAAAATTTTATACTGTCATTCAGCTTTTAAATGATGGAAATGGCTTTAAGAATTTTACTTGTGGTCTGATTCTACCGCTGTGTGTATTTTAGGTATTTACATGTATGAATATCTTGATACATCAGGGTTTTCTCATCATATAGTTATTTGGCAAACAAAGAATTTTTTTAAATTACATTTCACATTTTTCTTTGGGTTTATTATTTTTTGCATTGTCTTTTTTTCTTACTTTTTAACAAACAAAAAAATTCCAGGTGATATTAGAATTTGCCTGAAGTAAGATGTAGGGTTTTCTTTATGTCAAGCATAAATTCCTGAATTTGCCATGTTGGACTTTTTATCATTTTATTGGCATTCCCCTGCTGTGCTGAGTGGTAATAATGCCAGGTTTTCATAAGCCATCACAATTGGTGATGTTCTCTAAGGATTTCAGAGGCATTCTCGCTTAAAGTAATATGTCTGAGTGCCTCGCAAAATGTAATGTTTTGTACAGTGGTATTCAAGAAATGCTATAGCATACAAGTTGTCCAAAATGAAAGATAAGTTTTGCTAAGATTTCCATTACTGGTATATTTTCTGCATGGTTACAAAAACTCTTGTAGTTAAAAACTTTAGAGATTGACTTTCACTACAGCATGAGTGTTTGTGTGTGTATTTGTGTGTGTATTTGTGTGTGTGCATTTTTTTTTTTGCCCTGTGATTGTGTTGTTGAAATGTATATATTCTTATATATAAAAACTACCACGTTGAGAAATTGGAATGTTAAATACATAAAAACACAAATGTTGAATTCCATGCACATGTACATGTACTCAGTATCCACTCTGTTTAATTTGAGCAAATTGAAGTGCCCACTAGGGTATTAATGACAAATTCCACTTCCAGAGCATTTCACGGGTATCATAACTGTTTCAAAAAAAATATAGTTTTATAACCACTTTTGCTCTGTCAAAGTTCCCTGAAGGTATTCTGTCTTCTAGCTCATGAATTTGTCCATGACAGAGTTGATATTGCTGTTCAATAATTGACATGGTCATACTGATGGAAGGCAGTCAAACTGTGTTAATTTACTTCTAGCCGAAACACTTTTAATCCAAAAACGCTTGCATTTTGTTTTTTGCATTTCTCCAGGTTGAGGCTCTATCTTAACATGACAAAAGTTCTTCTGTCTTGATAGATGACAGGTTGAGATAGTACTTCTGAATAGAAATATCTTCATTTAAAACTTTCTGTTACCCTGGGCAAGTCCTTACATGAGAATTGGGCTTTCTGTGCTCTTGCCATCTGGTCCCCCTGTCCTGTCCTATCATCTTTTATATAGCTGTCATTCTGCCCCTAGTGATCTATCAGAACTGCCTTCTTTCTAGACTGGGCTACCTCAAAAGGTGTCGCTTGCGACATTGGGATATTTATATTGTTCTGACATATCGATCTTAGAAATGGTTAAGATCAAAGAAAAACCCTTATCAATAGGCCAGCCATATGTATTTAACCTCAAGGCAAATATTCCCTATCAGGCAAAGTTGGAGTGAGAGTGAGAATATTGTAACTGATAAGGCCCCATCCCATCAATTGCACATCATCTGTGACTTTCAGGCAAGGATATCTGGCTTTTCCAGATCTACTTGACAAGAGGCTATACTAAGGTAATGGCATCTGTCATTCATGGATCCTGTGGCAATCTTTTAAGATAAGACACTCTAGTACTTAATTAGTGAGATTGAAGAGCTATAGATTTTACATCTAACAAAATTTGGAGACTTACCAACTATAAGCATGATCGAATTTAACTTTGTGCTGTTGCTCATCAGATCCCATCCATTTATCTCCAAGTGTCAATCTGCGTTTAGTACACAGTTTTCGCCTCAAGCAAAAAACAAATCTCAAAATTGTATGTATTTCTATACATTTTTAGCAGCATATTTGTTAGATATTGAAAGTGTGCCACAAACTAAAATGTACAAACACGCATGTATAGTCTTGTTGGAGAAACTTAAATTTCATGTATTCATTCACAAGACAGAAACACTCCTTTGCTTAAGCTTTTGAATTTCTGAAGGGTATTTTCCCTTCAGAAATTTTACCTTGAATGTAAGGTAATGTTCTTCTGATGTGTATCCGTTTCTTTGTGCTTTTTTTCTGCAAAGGTTCGTTCATCTGCCACATCATTGCTGACGTTTTGTTTTTCTTCTTCAATGTTTCAAGGAATTTCTGTGTTGTATGACTGATAGTGGTATATTTTGTTCAAAGAATTGCCCTTGTCCTTGAATCAGACTTCAAGGTGAATAAATGTACCAGTAAATGAAGATGATTCATTGATGTATATGTCACTGTAAGTGTATCTGGTAGCTTTTTATTGTGTTTGCCTATAGCGTTGATACAAAACAGTGTTTGGCTACAAATGTTTGATGAAGTATGACATTGTCTTGACATCTGGTGAGCATGAAGGTCTCAGAGATTGATTGTAATTGTCATAACACTTTGTGTATGCATCCATGATGAGATGTGGCTCCAATTCTCTTGAGTTGTTGATAAACTGTACATAGAAACATGTCTACACTGTGCAAGTTTGGAAACAGGGTGCATATGTGATAAGGTCTTAATTGTATGAGTAACGATGCAGAACAAGGGATTTGTAATCCATATCGATCAGCAAACAATGAACCTGTACAAACCAACAGGAAAATTAAGTCCATGGTAAATATGATTTGCAAGTGTCCAGATTGGTATCATTAATGCCCTGCTCAGCTCATTCCCAATGGAGGATGCCAACTGCACAGTATATGTCCAGAATAAATAAAACAGAAATGGCAAAAATTAGTGAGAAATAATGAACCAGTTGACCAGAAAATCTGCAATCATTGCCAATCCATACCATATAGCACCATACCTGTGCTGTATCATGACAGATTCTGGTACTGATACATAGAGAATGGTTAACTGCAGAGTATTCGTGCAGGGGCTCAATTATCCAAATAGACAGGTGCCTGTAAGTATACGTGTATCTGACATTCTAGATAAGTGCTGGTGACATCTAGAAGTGTGATAAAAAAAGGCCTTCTAGTTGCCTCCAGACACCTTTTGTACCAAATGACTCGTGATATTTTCTCTGGTCAAGTTTGCTGCCTGACACTTTTTGCAGCGTGCCAGTGTTTCAGTTGAGCAGTTTTTTTACTTTCCTAATTGAGAGTTAAGCGTTGTAGGTAGAGGCCCAGATTGGCTTTGATAGTGGAAGTGTCGTTGCAGAAAGCCGGGAATGTGACGAGAACAAAAGATTCTGCCGGCAGGGCAGGCTCGCCGTTGACCCATATATTATTCCACTATTGATCATGTGCTGCGGCGACTGCATTCGGAAAAGGAAGACCAACCCTGTTGACGGAAAAAATTTTCAAACCAAATTACTGGCGGCCGTACAATGAGCAAACTAAATTTGGATGGGATTTAGCTGTGCTGGGATCCGTGCGACTCTAATAGGTGTCAGAACGAGGGGCTATTTGCCGAATTAGTTTTCTCGTAATGGACACACGCGTACACGTGTTCAACTGAGGGCTGCACTGAGCCTGTGAGTCGTCCTATGTCTGTGTAATGCTGTTATCACCGCTCTCCTCCTCAGAGGTACCATAATTCAGGGCATGTACATGCCAGTCGTAGACCCCCACTTTTATTGATTGGGATTATCCACCAAGACCTCTCGTCTGTTGCACTTCAAATATCATCAAATTTTTTATCCCACGATCACACAAGTACGTGCAGAAATGCTCTGATGTTCCGCCTGATAATTCCTTTACAGTGGCAATAATCCACAAAACATTTACACTATTGGAATTTCTTTGAGAAAAAAAAAGTGAAAAACTCAACCTCATTTAGTAATTGCTTGAAGTATTGTAACAAAAGGAAAGTAAATCCAAAACAAAATGATGAAAGGAAAAAATGAAAAAGAAAGACAAAAGAAGGAGGAGGAGAAAAAAACTTTTTTTGTTATTTAAGAAACAGTATTAAGACTACTGTATCTCATTATGAAACATACTTAATTATTTGTTTAAATAGTTTCCTATAAATGCTTCAACCTTATTAATTGTGAGTTTTAAACTATAATATTTTTTAAATATAGTGTTTCTTGATAGGTGAAGTAGTTCAAGCTTTCCTACTTTTCATCATGGTATATTGATGGGTATAGGTAAGGGCACCAAATTGGGTATTTGAAATTATGAACAGGTTTGTACATGTATGCAATAAAACCACCTGAATGAAGTGGTTATGAATGGGGCATAGATATGGTATACCTGGTGGGCTAATGGGCTTGGGCTGAGTCACCACACTCATGTATGCAGGGAGATTGATCTAAGCTCAGCTGAAAGCTCCTTTCACTGGAACCACTCAAAACGCGTCACTTGACCATAACTACCAATTAGCGTGTGGTACAAACATAATTGTCAGTGACTGTCAGCAGGACTGAGTTTAGAGCTGACCGGTAGCAGCACTCTGTGCCTGTTACCTTGACATTGTCAGCATCTCCATTGAACAGGGCTGCATCACTTATTACCATGACGGATGCATGCCTCTAATGGTTTCTGAATTGATGTCGCTCGGCAATCAACATGCCTGTCCCTCTTATTGTCCAGATATCGATTTACCTAGTGTCAACTAGCTGCATCCTCCCCAACTCCTCTTCATCCATAGGAATGTTAATTCTTTGATGCTTACGTACACCAAGGCCTTGCAGCCATGGAAAGGGGAAAAAAGTCATGTTTGACCTGTGGAGCGCTTCATATTTGTTCCAAATGCTATAATTCTATTTCATTTAAGAGAAACCAATTTCACTTGTTTTTTCTGTTATTTGATGTTTATCCTTGGCGTCAGTATAATCTATCTTCATACACTTACATGTTACATGTACATGTTAGCTTAACTGTGGTGCATATTGATGCAGAAACAATGGTGGCTAATGTCCATAATTATTCCATTATTGTTCACAGAGGTTAGGTCCTATCACACAGAGAAGTCCCAAATTAAATCGATTATTGAAGAATGTGTATACCAAAACCTTGCTGGTGTACTAATGATCTAAAATTCATCTTATACATCTTTGCCCATTATGAATTACATTGTTTTGTTCCATTACTTAATAATACCATGTAGTCAAGACATTACCGAATGCCACGTGCTTGTGATGAGTCAGGTTGAACCTAGAGCTCTAGTTCAGAACTGTTTACCAAGACCCCTGGGATATGTAGTAGATTCTGTATATGGAAAGCAGATGTCAAGATGGCAGTTATTTTTTTTTGTGCATGTGAGTTAAATGTACTGCAGTAAGGAAAACCTTTTGAGATTCAGACTTCTCAGGAGATAAATTCTGTCGATTTAAAACTGACACTGTTTTCCTTTCGGCTTCCGTCTTGTCATTTAAGCCTAAAGATGCAAAGGAGTCATTGTGATGGGAAATTATGTGAGAAACTTTGGCCACAAATAATGATTTCTTGCAGACATAAAAGACTTTTACTAGTCCACAGGGAGAGCTATAATGTCTTAGAATCTCTCGTCAGACTTTAGATTAGCGCAGACTATCTTGTTAGTGACTAAACTTTTGGGACTTTCATAAAAACACGTGGTAGCGAAATTGTGATTAATTTTTCCAGGGCAGTAAATATTGCTTATTCTAACTTCACACAATTGCCTCTGTGGCTCAAAGGGCAAGATAACAAAAATTGGTCCCTGGGAGCGACATAACCCCACTTTACGATCGCCACAGACTTCCGAGGGAACATTTTTATCAACTAGATTTTGATTTATTTTCTCCAGAGATATTTGGCCGTTTTAAAATTCATAGATGCATCATTTGATTTCTGAGGGGAGAAAATGCCAGCGGTTGAATCCCTTCATCTGGATGAAGTGCTCCTCCCTTGGGAGATGATCACTGGAACTTGGATTAGGCAGGGACAAACTGCTGATACAAGAAAATCTATTGTGGGGCCGCTATAATCTGCTGGATAGGATTTGACCTGAAACCAAAGACATGTTTTAAGTCCTCTTGTCAAAGTCTGACTTTTCAGCTCAACCCTGGACATTACTACATTCGGTGATTTATCACCAATAGCCACACATTCCTCAGCTGGAAAAAAGTGACAATATTTCTATCTGGCTACACTATTAATAGTGCTCTAAATTTTCTTAAAGCAATTGCTTGCAAAAACATTTCATTGTAATGAGGGTAAAGTACTTTTACAAAAGAACAAAATTAAGGAAATAATTTCATAATGGGCTATGTTTTTACATTCTTCTCAATTGAATTTTTTTCTTATTATATACATATTAAATATGTAATGATAAATATTTTGATTTTATTTCACCCTTGTATTTTGACTGGGAATTTCATTTCAGCTTTGGTATGAAATGAAATTCGGTATAAATTTCGGAAATTTGGTATACTGATCCAAATCTATAACAGACTTAAAACTGTGCAAGCTTTCCTCAGGAATCACACATTATTCAGTTAATTTTCCGGAAAGTGTAGATCCTAAAGATAGCTTCAACAATTTTTGAAGCAGGCTGGGTAAAATGCTTGGCACGAGAGAGTGATTACTACATCATCCAATCACCCAACTCTTCCTTATCTCCATTTTTTATCCCCCGTCTCTTGATCCACTCTACTGGGCCTTTTCAAGGGAGATAACCGGATGTAATGGCGCTCCCTTGAGACATTGTCAAATTGTGCAGACTAGAACATTATTTCTTGTGGTTTGATGGAACTCAAAAAAAATATTGATTTTAAGGGCATGTAAAAATACAATTGCAGATTTTCAGTTGCTGTTTTGCATGTATCACCCATTTACAAATAGCTATCAATCCAACAATAAAAATGGAGTATGTATAATTAATGCCCCAGAAACCTTTGAGAATTAGCAAAAGTAATCGGCTAAGCTATTTGTTGATTAGTAAATTTAAGCCCACTTTTGATTTTATTGCAAAAATTAAAATCTTTACAACACCAATAGCTTTAATGTGGGAACTGTGTTGGAAATTAGTGTTTGTTACTTCAGTTAAACAGCCTGCAGTTAGATAAATGTTTTCCACATGGTTTTTGGAGAAACAATGATTTTAACTTTTTTAAACTGTTCTATTTCCCACGCACATCAGCTTTAAATAAATGAGATAGAAATTGTTGCAGGATGAATGGTTATATATTTTGGTGGTTTATAGGGCCCAATGAAAGGATGGAAAATGACCCCTTAAGTAAATCTGTATACAAGGATTTTTTGGGCCATCAAATAAGCATAGAGGTTGAAAGGTTGGTTTATTTTATGGATTTTTTCCCTTTTTTTTTTTGGAGGGGAGGCTTACTGGATATTGCTATCCAAAAAACAAGAGCTAAAGCTTAAACCCTGAAAGTGATCATGTGATGCGTAGACTGGAACTAATGAAATGAAAGTTGAACAAATGGGTCCATTAATTTTCCGTTTTTCCACACAGTCAGTGTGTAATGTTCAATGGCTCAGAAGGAACGACAAATTTTCATTTAAATGCTGAAAGCACCGCAACCAGTGATGCATCAAGAGGGTTAACCGTGGGTCCCTTGGACCCACTGACTAACTTATAAAACCTTCAATTTGTTCTTTACGTGACCGTTGAATTTAATTCAGGTAAGTTAATTAACACCTGGCTAATCTCATCGTTTAGCAGAGTGATGAAGTGTTCCTTTTTATAATGATATTTGGTTGGGGGTGCCAGACAAACTGTTTTTGATAGAAAAAGGTGAAACTAACAGAGAGCATTCTTTTGATAACTTGATAAAATAGAATCGAATCATTCTAGAAAAACAAGTGTTTAAAGTTTGAATGATAACATCTATACAGTATCAATAGGCAGTCCAGATACTGTACCTGCCCTAAAAATTACCCAAAATTTTGCATTTTTAAATGCAAATAAAGGTCTTCAAAGATTAATATATTTGAAATTTAAATGTTTTCAGTAGGATATCATAAAACTTCCATATAAATGAAAACACCCTTCGAAGAACAGGAGGACTCTCACAATTGGATTAGACATGGTAAATGTTTTTGGTCAAATGCAGTAATTATAATACCACAACTCGCACACTCCTGTATGTAATTCTAAGCCTGTCCAGTCTCTGTGTAGGGATAGCAGCCTGGTCTCTTAGTGTCCGGATAGCAACCTGGTGTCTCAGTGTGGGGGTAGCATCAGGTCGGCGTGGGGATAGCAGCCTGGTTCCAGTGTGGGGATAGCAGTTTGGTCTCACTTTAAGGATAGCAGCCTGGCCTCATTGTAGAGGTAACAGTTGGTCTCAGTGTAGGGATAGCAGCCTGGTCTCTCAGTATGGGGATAGCAGCCTGGTCTCTCATTGTGGGGATAGCAGCCTGGCCTCTCATTGTGGGGATAGCGGCCTGGTCTCTCAGTGTGGGGAGAGCAGCCTGGTCTCTCAGTGTGGGGATAGCAGCCTGGTCTCATTATGGGGATAGCAACCTGGTCTCTCCGTGTGGGGATAGCAGCCAGACCTCTCAGTGTGGGGATAGCGGCCTGGTCTTTCAGTGTATAGCAGCCTGGTCTCTCAGTGTGGGGATAGCAACCTGGTGTCAGCGTGGGGGTAGTAGCCTGGTCTCAGTGTATAGGCATTGCAGCTTGGTCTCAGTGTGGGGATAGCAACCTGGTCTCTCAGTGTGGGGATAGCAGCCAGGCCTCTCAGTGTGGGTATAGCGGCCTGGTCTTTCAGTGTATAGCAGCCTGGTCTCTCAGTGTGGGGATAGCAACCTGGTCTCAGCATGGGGATAGCAGCCTGGTCTCAATGTATAGGCATAGCAGTCTGATCTCAGTGTAGGGATAGCAGCCTGGTCTGTTGGTGTGGGGATTGCACTGGTCTCAGTGTAGGGGACAGCAGCCTGGTCTCTCAGTGTGGGGATAGCAGCCTGGTCTCTTAGTGTGGGGATAGCAACGTGGTCTCTCAATGTGGAGATAGAAGCCTGTCCTCTCAGTGTGGGTATTGCAGCCTGGTCTTTCAGTGTATAACAGCCTGATCTCTCAGCGTGGGGATAGCAACCTGGTCTCAGCATGGGGATAGCAGCCTGGTCTTGATGGATAGGCATAGTCTGATCTTGATGGATAGGCATAGCAGTCTGGTATCAGTGTAGGCATAGCAGTCTGGTATCAGTGTAGGCATAGCAGTCTGGTATCAGTGTAGGCATAGCAGTCTGGTCTCAGTGTAGGTATAGCAGTCTGGTATCAATGTAGGCATAGCTGTCTGGTCTCATTGTAGGCATAGTAGCGGTCTCAGTGTAGGGATAAGTCTGGTCCCAGTGTAGAGATAGCAGCCTTGTTTCAATATACGTGCAAGCGTTGGTTAAAGCCTGATAATTTCAGCGAGTCAGCTTTCTAGTGTTCTGAACATACTTAATTTAGGAATATGGAATAGTTAGAAGTACAGGTAAATATATGGTAAATATATTTATAGATGTATACTGTGGTGAATGGTAGGCATTACAATCAAATGTATTTGGAGTTTTTCAATTAAGTGCTGTTGGATAATTTATTCCTCTAGGATACACACAGTTTTCTAGTGGTAGAACATACGAACATACCTTGTTTGAAAATTGCTGTCTTTCTATCCATTTTTCAATAATAGTTCAGTTGATCTTTTTTTAATGCCATTATCGATGTTCAGACCTGCCTATTAGGTTTTCCTAAAGAAACTTTTTTTTTTTTTCTACTCATGAAGATAATTGGCTTACAAGAAAAGGTGACATAGTTAATTTATAATAGATTTTAAATTTTTTTTCATGGAACTGTAATGGAGCTAACAAGATTTTTAAGAGTATTTTAAACTGTCTCATTATTTTC
The DNA here is from genome assembly GCF_032854445.1 of Liolophura sinensis. Lineage (NCBI taxonomy): Eukaryota > Metazoa > Mollusca > Polyplacophora > Chitonida > Chitonidae > Liolophura > Liolophura sinensis. The sequence goes on along the minus strand of NC_088301.1, from coordinate 45,169,474 downwards.
TTGTGCTCTAGTGGCTTCAGCTTGTAAAGTGGTTAATCGTTCATACATCAGTGAGTTGGCGCCCTCAGTTTTATATACAGACATGAGAAAAGAACATGTTTTTGTGGTTTACTTTTTCTGCCCCTATATGGTTAGCTTGACTTTAGGTGACTCAAAAAAATAGCAGAGCATAACAAATAAATCAGTGTAAATAAGAAGTATAATTTTCCAATTTCCAGGTACCTTGAAACTTTAGGTATTTAATATCTGCTGGAACATCTAGAAGTGAATGCTGAATACCTTACTGATTCAAAATGTCTTTACAACTTTTGTATATAGACATAAAGATCAAAGCCAAAGGTTTTACTACTTTGAGCCCTCTGAAAGCTTTTAATTTAGATTTTATGGACACTTCTATTCAGATAAAATTCTTCTCATAAAGCTAGAGTGTTGGCAGATTGCAGTAATGGTGAGAAATTAAAATCCCACATACAAAAGACAGTGTCAGGTTTTTTTCCCTGTCGAGGGGAGGAAATCTAGTGCAGATGTTTAATGTTGGAGGAAATATGAGTTAGGTTATGTGTAGGGGCTAAACCATAGTGCTCTGTTTAAGTCGGAGAAGCATTTCTTTCCCGCGGGTAGTATTAACAGAGGGCAATCACTTTTATCCTGGGTCACTATTGTTAGTGTGCCATGGTTGTTAGCCTGAGTGGTGGGTTGTCGTCAGCGTGCGGGCACTCAGTCAAGGGAGCAGCCGCAGCAGCAATACCCTGACCCAATCTCCAGTTTGCCCCACTCCTACGAGTTCAGTTTTATCCCAGGCACACCTGCTTCCCCCATCGGCCAACCACATGTCTGCATTACGCCAATAATCACTGACCAATAGAATTGCCATCCAACCAACAAGATCTGGTGGGCTCTGGTCATTTCTGGTGAGAGGCCCTGGAAGGGTATTCCTGCATTAGCACTAAGAAATTTCCTACATGTAACCTTCATCATACAGTTTAATATGATACTTTTGCTTAGGTGTCTCAACAACATGAGGCTTTGTCATATATAGCTTAAAATTTGTCACATTATACATACAGTATTTTTCATGTACTCTAAAGAAGCATATATTTAATTTATTATTTTAAAATACTGATATGACATAACTTTATAAAATTATTGCGACAGAGGATAGATTCACTGAGGACTTCAGCTTGATATTTTACTTTTCATTTTAATTTTAAAACTGTGTTTAAAGTTTTTCAAAACCTGAAAGCTTTAGTGTCTACTAACATGAAGTTTACACATTCCCTGTGATTTACAGATTGGGTTTTTTTTCATTGTACTTGTATTTAACTTATTTGTCCTCCCTTGTACTATTGTGAAAGCATTGCACAAAATATATGTTAGCCTCATTAATGTATTCATCATACGCTCTAAAGACTAAGTATCTAGAGTGATATGGACTGTTGATCTGGTCATACAATCCTAATTTGATAATCCCAGAGCAAATGTTCTTGCTGCTTCCTCTGTGTGATCAGATAAGCTACTTCATTAGAAATTATTCAACAGTTAGCATAAATTTACTATGCAAAATATCCTCTTTTTGTATCAGTAACCTTTCTAATTATGGAGGTCTCATATACTCTTCATAATGAATAGATTTTTTCTATCTTGTAAAACCATTCATCTGTAACAAGAAATAGGTGATATTAAAAATAAGAATACAAATCTTATTTTAGAATTCTTTTTTTTTTTTTTAATTTATTTTTTTTTCTACATTCAGAGATCCAATTATTTCTGATTACATTGAAGCAGCTGTTTCCTTGCTCCTGGGCAGAAAAAAAAAACACCTTGCGAGATGTTTAATTAAATATCCCATTTAGAGAGCAATTATAAATGAAAAGATGTTCCACATTGTTAATGTATCACATTTTGAGAAACGTTTTTTGTGGTTTGTGTAGATATTGATATTACAGATGAGAACTTTCAAACTGAGGAAATTGTTGAGCAATGAAAAATATGGAGATGTTATAAGACAGGAAGCTCCATGTGAATGAAAAATTTAAACATGCACATCCTGTAGAGAATTTAAACTGATAAGAGAAGCAGATAAACCACTTTTTCAGCTTCATTATAGGGTAGTTGTATATCTTTGTATGTTGCGCTGTAACATGATACAGTGCTCTTCAAGAACCCAGTGCTTTTACGACATTAGGACTTGTGTAGTTGTGTAAGTATTTATTCTCATAGTTACCACACTAGAAAGTTATAAAAAAAAAAAAGAAGGAAAAAAAGCCCCCCAAAAAACTTTACAACCTTGGTTGAATCTATATCTAATACAAAGCGATGATCATGTAACTGTTGTTAGTACCAGTGACTTTCACATGCTAGATTATACTTATTTGAATATAGACCTACCCTAATTCTTTTAATTTTTAGGACAGATATTAGTAGTGTTGAAAGAAAAGAATAGCATTTCTATCCCAGTTTTTTTGGAAAGGTAAAGATATGAATGTGTTGACCATTTGATAGGCTAATGATGTGGAAAAAAAAGAAACTAAATATTTCTGCTACAAATACATGTATATTGGCCAAAATGAGCCGACCAGGCGTTCTAAATATTAAAAGAATAACACTTATGACCCCATCATAGTATTGGATTAAGGGAGGCATAAAAACTCAGATACATGTGCACTCAGTGTTGGGACAAGGCCTTTTACACAGATCTGAATACCTGTTTCTGTGGAGACTTGCTTGTATTCCTATTCATGCTCGCACATATTGAGGGTGGCAATTAAGCGATGGTATATGATCGTAATTATAAGAATTCATCAATGATATGTCTGTCAGTGTGCATGTGTCGGCTGCTGGCTAAGGGTCTCCTTTAGTGAGAAATTTCCCAGTCCCCTTTTAGATCCCCATTGTTTAACTCCCTCAGCAATAAGCCTTAACTGTCTCCACGGTTGTAATACATAGCTGTGTCGTGGGGAGGTCCTTGTGTGCAGCAGCAAGGCAAGCGGCCCTTGGCAGTGTGAGAGGCCCATGAATATTGTAGTGTAGTACTTGTCAGTAGACGTTATGGACACTGGCCGTCAGTGCTGCTGTTCAGCCACAGGCAGTGGGGATTGAGCCCTCTTATACCCATTGATGGGATCTCCCTACTAGTTGGCTACAGGACTGTCATCATATGTTGTCGTTGTTGGTTGTGAGGGTCCCTTTACTTACACACACGGTGAATGTGCTTCAGTCAGGAGTTTCAAGTCTGTGCCCCGAACAAGGTGGTCACAGGCTGTGGTTGTTTTTGGGCAGTAACAAACTGGAGGGATGCTAATCCCATTTCAATAATGTTCTGATCACTCAACAAAGGAGGTTAAATGGTTTCCGTGGTGACAGGCGAAATTCCCTCCAATTTTCCTTGGAATTATGCAGATTTCGGAAAGGGGGTGACCAAATAGTTAGTTATTGGACTCGGTGAGATTGGGCTGAGACCAGTGCCGTGGAAAGTGAATCATCATTACAGGAGTGGGAGCGACGGCCAGGTTGTTGGTGGGTATTGGGGATATGCAGGCAAGCTGACAGCAAGCTCCCAACCGGCGTCCTCCTATGGTACTTTATTGTGTGGTATTGGATTTTTCCTCCCCCTGGTCGGCGAGCGCTACATGCTGGAGGCTTCTGAGACAGCGTTTATAGAATCACTCAGCCAGGTCTGGAGTTGACAAATATTTTATGAATTAAGATATTGCTATGTGAGAGTTATGGACTGAGGTATAGGCCCTTGCTAAGAGACGGATGCCCTCACCACAAAGATAGAGAGAGATGGATCCGACGGATGATTGCCTGTTCTGCTACTGAGGATATATTACCACTTGGACAAGGCATCATAAAGAAGCTGAATACTGCCCGCCACCGGCGGAGCATTCCATCAGGTAACCTGACCAGTCTTCTCTCGTTAAATACGCGCTCAATACCTTGTGTAGCCTCACTCCAATGTCAGCGTTAATTGTGATGATGTAATAACCAAGCTCATGCTGTGGCACTATAGAACCGCTCATTAAAGGTGTGAATCAACCTGTATAAATAATGGCACAGGCACAGTATACCTATGTTGACTGTGCACGTTGCCTTTATTAAAAGGTATCCCTAGATCACTTCCCATTATTACAGGTAGCAATCAATCAAGATCTGGATATTCTATAGTAATCTCTCCCATTAATAATGTCCTAGATCATGTTACATCCTTACTCTAACTGCAACAGTATAGACCTGTGATGGGCTAAGGGTGCATTGGGTACAGCTGCCTTTGTGATATTGTGCTAGCTGCAAACGATGTGTGTACTTCTACCTGTAGAGATGCATAAGGAAAGATATATTCGGATGCCACAGCTGTTTGTCCCTTTTGTGATATAAGCATGGCAGGTAGAAAAGGTGTTTTATTCCCAGACTTACATACATATACACATGTATTCGTTATCATGTGACCTTTTGGCAGCTACCTGCACGCTCAAAGTAGATTAACGATATGGTTCTCTTTAGTCCGCATATTCATTTATTATTAAGCAAAGGATGGCCTGAATTATTCATTGATCATTTTTTAGTTTTCCATATGTGTCGTAGGTATGCGTGTGTAGAGTTTGCGGTGATGTGTTTATTTAGCTGTATAGCTGTGTAACGGGAGGTAGGGTGCTTTCCAGGGGGCAGAAAATCCATTCATTGATCAGCGCCAGTGTTACGTCCTGGCGGTTGGGTAAAGCTTTAATACTTAGCACTCCTCTCCCGCAGATATGTGGCGGGGGAAATAATGTAAGATAGAAAGGTGATAACAGTTAGGTGCCGACATTTTCCCCATTTAGTCAATCATTGGGATTATGGCACAGAAATAATTTTACGTCATTATTGCTCGGGTCGTAGTGACATAATCTCATATCAGACGCGAATGTATGTTTAATGGGGCAAGTGTCTGACATTCGTCCTGTGAGTGACGCTGAAGTGAGTGGAATCCCGTTTGATCGCTGTGTTCCAGAATTCATTTCTTGTCACACGCCTCTTAATGAAGCTATCACCTTCAAAGTACTTCCCAGGTGATGACCATAAACTTATACATTTGTCGATCAATCATACCAGTCAGTGTTCCTTTATCCTAACCTGATGTGTGCTCAAGTAAAATGGTCAGTTGAAAACTTCCACACAGTGCTTACAGAGCATTATCGGAAATCGTGTATAAATTTTATTTCTAAACATTAATATGTCGTCTTTTTTTTTTTTTTCACCACAGGAAACAGGGATTTTAATTTGTTACATATGTAAATGTGAAAATTATGTTAATGCCAATTCAGTACTTCTTGACATGCAACATTTTTGCATAATGCCCCATAATATGCTAATTTGGTTAACCTCATGTACATATTAAATTACATACTCGTACCAGGTATGACATGGACATGTGATTACAAGGTATGCTACCTACTCGTAATTATTATGGTTACACAGTAATAGTACATCTCTCTAGTAATAGGATGTAACAGTGTTCAGCTCTTGTACCTTACAGAGGTGGACAAGAGCAGGTGGGAAATCGTTTGGAAAACTAATTTACTTTAAAGGTGACAGCATTCTGTGGGAGAAATATGATCGGGACATCTACACACTGTCAGAAATAACTGTCGGAGTAACAGCTCTCACCTGATTATGTAGGGGTTAAAACATTATTATTTTTTTGTTTGGTGCAGGTGAAACACCTGTGCTATATCTCTGATCATTAGGATGAGAACCCTGAGGGGCCTGTTTTTGTTGAAAATAGTGTTGTTCATCAGTTCTGGATTACATATTATAAAATATGTATAATATTTAATTAATAATACAATACATGTATTACAGACAAAATTGAAATATATATTTGTTTTATTTGATTAGTGCATAAATGATTGAAGGTGTATATTTAGTGTCACTTAAATGCAGTTTGTGTGTCATAAAATTGTTAAAAAACAAGTGGTACAATCCTGTCTAGATTTCTAGAAAAATCTGGAAAACTAGGGGATACTACTATACTCCTTCTATAATTGTTGTTATTGAAAAAATGCAATCAGCTCAGTTACACTTAATTTTTTTTTTTAAATTGTGTTATTGTGTACCTCATTTGTTTAATATTTGTAATAACACTATGTTGAGGGAGTTGTGGGAATTGTGGTGATGAGGTGATGTTAATCAGCCGTGGTCCCCCTGAGGGTGGGGGTCGTAATTGTGCTCTCTCTCTCTGCAACTATCACTCATCTTGTGAATCTGTTAACTTGAAAGACGCCAGAAACAAAAATCAAATATTCATAAATTTCCTGTAGGTTTAGTTACCTAGCAGTATTAAATACACTGCCTTGATACGTTTATAAAATGTATATGGTCTAGCCAAGAAAAAAATAAAATGTTATCGAGCTTTTGGTGACAGGATATTGCTCAGAAGGACCATGTCTGGGATGGTCCCAGAGGCTGTCATCTATGGGCTGATAAGGGATTGATGTTGGGCGACAGGGCAGGGTGACAGGGCAACTTTGGGAGGAGTGTTTGTGTTGTTGAGGGAGTGAGTCATTCAGTGCAGTGACAGCTCCTGTCCATATTACCATACTCTGAGGAACAAAGCATGTTACTGGACATAACAGAGACAACCACTGGTTCCGGCAGTTGCCCCCTCATCCCCTATGCAAGGGGGGCTGGAACTTGTCACAACCATTCAAATGTCTCCCCCACTTTTGTTTCTATTGCTCTAATTTCCATTCTTTACATCGTTCTTTGCCAGGCCTTTGAAAGTCCACAGAGATAACTCCACACTTGGAATTCTGACAAATACCCCTGTCCCCTCCCCTCCTCACTTTCCCTGTCTTTGTCATTTCAGTCTGTGGTCCATGGTATGGGCTGTAATTTTTACTCAATATCTCCATACCTCTGGAACGCGCATTAAATCTGTCTTGCTTGGTCCACGTTTGGCTGACGCAATTATCCAGGAGTGTGTTTCATTGTTTCTCCTTTCTCTCAACAGACTGGTGACAATGTGTGGAGGACGTGGAATTAGAGTCACGATGTACACAGGTGGAAGTTCTTTCTACCTGACAGTTTTCTTTCTTAGTTCTCTCTTGGCCGTCTCTATAGGTAAGTGTGTTTCTTTCTTCATCTCAACTTTTGAAATGTGTTTTACTTTAAGATGTCCTTTCAGGTAACCTAACTTTGATAGATAAACTTAATTTATTGTGTAATTCATGAAGAACTGATATAATACTATGTAATGACGGCTACTGACTTAAATATGTGCACAAGTATTTCATCAAATATGTTCAACACATCTAAGGGAATAAGTTTTTTTTTTTCATTTTGCTTGGCCTGCATATAATTTTCTATCTTGCTGAATTGTTTTTTTGTCATTTGTTTTTGAAGTAAATAAAAGTGAGAGGTGATCACTCTTCTAAAGAAACCCCATACAATACATTACTCGACCAGAAGCAGTTACTCTGCAATGTGATCTTACTTTTAACAAAGACTCAAGCTGAGAAAAACATGTTGTTGTAAGTTATGTGAAACCATGATGTTGTTTACACAAAACACAACTCACAACATCAGATAGAAATGTTAATGAGAGAGTTGCGTGAGAAAGAAAATAAAACACAGAACATCTGCTGAGACATGTACCTGAGAATGTTAAATCCAACCTGAAGAAAACATAGTTTACTGCACTCTGTCTATTTTTTATGCTCTATCATTGATACCCCTGATGTCTTTCTGCCTTTTTTGGGGACATCAGAAGCAAAAAGTCCACTGTGTTTCACAACTGCTTTCATAGTGTAATGTAAAAAACTCTTTTATAATGAAACTTTGTTTTCTGTTAAAAATAATTTACAGGTAAATTTACAAGTCATTTATCCTGATTATGTCTGGCCCAGTTAAAAATGCTGTTAAATCATGTAATTTTATGCAATTTACAACATTTAGTTTTACTTGTTTCTAGATTTGTATAAATCAGAAAGGTATTTATTGTAATGTGGGCATGATCATTGTAATAATCAGAAGGTGTGTATTTGAAAGGTGCGTTTGAAAGGGTTTTGACTTGTACAGAAGGAGACTGCTAGTGGCCATTTTACAATGTTCACACGAGCTGAGCAAAGTGAGGAAGACAAGTAGAATCCATTCAGGCATTTTTGTCACATTTGCAAAGCCTTTTCTGAGGAGAGAGTTAAGTCAAGCAGACAGCATGGAGAATACATCAGACTTGATTTGAGCAATTTGGAATTGTAAATAGCACCCTGAGCTGATTTAAGCCCCTGTAACAGTTTCTTTAACTCGCGGCTCAGGCAACAATGGCTGCTCACAAAGTCTGGATGAATTCAGCCAGCGGGACAGAATGGTCTCCAATCTAAGATATAAATGGTCCCCATGTGGGGTGGTTGTCCGAGAATGTCTCCTAAAAGGGCGTCACAACATGCCTTCAGCTTCTTACAAAGCAGCAAACAGTAGCCAATGACAAAGGCCCGGAAAACTGCTCAGTTTAGTCTCCAGAAGAAGCTTTTAAGATGGCTGCAAAGGACAGTCTTACTGTACAGCGCAGCATTTCCTGAGAACGTGGTCTGTTATGGCTTTGTTCAGATTTAATTTCTTAATTAGATTTTAGTTTGGGAAGATTTGAAACTTCCCATTGTCAAGGTGACAATGTGGTTAATGTTGACACTACTTGGCTTTGTTCAGAGTGCGGGTGGACGTGACTGTGCTTGGGTTTGGCTCTCTCTGCATGATTGAACTTTACAAAATTTAAATCCATTGTATTGGTGAACTAACACAGCTTTTGCTCAAGTATTCAATTGACTTAGACAATTGTGTTTGTCGCCAAGCCAACCAGGAATGACTTCACCAACTGGCAACCCAAGACAGATAAAGTGTCACCCATTGTTACATGCACCTAATCTTCATGTCAAACTGCTTACAAGTTTTGCCTCTAAAAGGAACAAATGAGTGTTACATAACAAGCTGTTCATCTTCATATAACACTGCAATGACCTCAGTTTTTATACAGCTCAACATAAGAAGCTATTATTTGATGCTGAAATCATTAGAGTTGTTGAAGTTGAACAAGTATGTTGTAGTGAATGGGTTGGCATGTTTTCTAGGCAGCCCTGTATAACACAACAGTAAGTGATTGAGGTGCTGGTCCATTGTTGTTGCAAACAATGCAAGCGTAACTTGCACCTGGTTATGATTACTCTTCATTGTTGCTGTCACTGCGATTAGAGAAGGTGAACGATGCAATTCATCTTAGCTAGTCACTGTGGTAACACAACACCTGACTCCACATTAAAAGCAGTCTCATCACATCATCCTGGTTGAGAGAGGAACTGTTGCTATTCCTGCATTCAAGAGCGATCATCTGAAGAGATGGAATAGTGCCACTTCACCATCGTAATTTTTCCACATATGAGTTATGTTCCATGGGCATTGTTTGCTGCAGACTTGTAGAATTATGGTGTTGACAGTTGAAGATCATTGATATCGTACTATATGTTTTGGGTTAGTGAGCTAGTGCCATGCTCTCTTGAAGCAAATGATAAAGCAATTTAGGCCATGTGTACCATGTAATCTTTCCTATTTAGTTATAACTTTATCATAAAACCAGATGCATCGTTAATTCTATATGTTAAAGATACAGTTAATGACTCACCGTAAAGGTGCACTGATGCACTTCACATGAATACCCCACCCCACTCCCCACCTCCAAACTCCAGCAAATAATTGATGAACATGTGTGACGCAGATAAAAAAAAATAATACATGCTGGACATTTGAGCGGAGATAAAGATTTTCCGTTGCAAGGGAAGACAAATGAGCAAAAACTATACGTTTGAGCTTTAAAAGAGGTAAGGCCAAATCGCAAAACCTATACTTAAGTAACCTGAAAACGAGATCAACTGTACTGTTAAAATAAGATGGGAGGAATATTAATAAAGCATGCTGTGAAACACTTTCAGACATACAGTTTGTAAACATTCATTTTGAAGGAGGTGATCCGCACAGTTGTTGTCCTATGTTTGTTTTTGTACTTTGCTGACTTTGATCCTTATTGTGATGTACATGTATGATATGCATAGCAAATGTGTAATCCCATGAAAATCTAATAACACAAACTCATTAACTTTGAGTTTAATCACTTGTGCAATAGTGATTCAGTTACCAGAAATCACCCTGCTGTGTTTCTCGTCTAATAATATAGCTACTTAGAATTGTCTGGGGAGTTGGTCCAATCATTTCGTAATGCTGAACGGTTTTTGCACTCAGAACCCATTTGATGTCCACAACCTACTGGGACGTACAGGCCCTGGTGTGTTTACGTATACCGCCACGGCCAGCTATCTTGTTCTGGTTCGCCTTCCGCGAGCTAGGTCGATTAACACCACTGAGAAGACAGACAATGAGGGCACACACGATGTTCCCTCACCTCAGGTTTACCTATGTTCCAATTGTCCAAGATCCCATTGAACAGGATGACAATACATAATCAAAATCGATCAGATAACAACTCTCAGTGGCAGCATCACTCACATATTTCCAGCGCCCTGTGTATCATCATTGTCAGGAGATCCACCAGTACAGATCAGTAGTGCACTCATACATGCAGTGCTCTTTGTCTTATTTGAAGACGGTACCATGCCTTTAATGCCCTTTAAATTGCTGTAACGTGTCGGACAATAGGGAAATATTATCACGTATTTGCTGGTCTCTGCTGTCCCGCTAATTTTAGAGCCGGTGTGTCCAGGGATTTGCATTCCATGCTCAGGAAATATTCCAAATGTCATATTAGACTGTGTAAAGTCCAAGGGGCTAGGCCCCTTTACTATATATCAAAAAGCAATTACCACTGCTCGGCTGGGAGTCAGTAGGGGTACAAGAGCTGTTGCAGCCCTGATCACAGGGTCTGTGGTACATCAGTTGCGGTATGTAAAGGATATGGCCAGGGTAGAGGACACAGCAAATGCCAGAACAGCTGTCACACATTGTGATGTGAGAGTATTGGCCATTACTGAGGCTCCACTCATGCGAAAAAACCCACAGGGATATATCCCTGACCTAGGTTGACTGATACATGAACAAGTAGCATGCGCCTTCAGTACAATAGCAGTTTGGTATTATCATCAAAATCATCACAGCACGCAAATCACACAAAGGAGAATACAATGGCTATGTAATGGCAGTGTCAGGCATATACATTGTTCCTCCTTTTCAGACAAAAGTCATTGTTGCCGATTGAGGTCATTCAGTATCTATCCACAGTTAATTTAAACCATTGGTTTAAGGTGATGATATGCATAATGTTGTTCACATGCTATGTCAAATGTAGATGAATTAATAAGTAGCCAGTTGATCGCATGACATTTGTGTTTAGTTTTACACTTGTTGCCTCCCACAGTATAGATAACAGGCCATCTGAAGATAGGCATATAAGACCAGGAGTTAAGTAGATTGTATTCTATAGTAGTTCTCTGTGACAGAATATGATGAGGAGGACAACAGATGGGGATATATGTATAAGTTTCATAGTCCTGTGTTTAAACAGGGATATGATTTTTTCATAAGGACAGTATATTCTTTCTGACAGAGAAACTGTATGATATCCACTCAATCAATAATAATAATAATAATAATGATTTTAAAAGAAGTTTGCCAAATATGAATGATATTAGAAATCAAAAGCTATTTCTAAAATGGTTCTAATGTTTTATTTATATTTCTTGCCTTTGGATTTTGAGGTCATATGTACACTATAGTAATTTTATGAATATACAAATGTGTATACCCAATATAAATAATTGTGTACATTTACCCTGTTTTTCAGATATTGGAAAAATGACACCAGATTGCTATGTTACAAGTGGATGAAATTACATGTCAGATACCATTTAATTAAATCATTTGCATGAAACAATTCTACTAGAAATCCTGGGGTTCAATATGAAAGTCTATAAAGTGGCAAATTATGATGTTCAGAGGTGTAAAAATAACAGAAATTTTGGGTAGAATGAAGCTGTGTTCAGGACGTTCATATCTTAATGAGTAGAATTTTTCCACTCTGTGCAATGAGATGCCATCACATCATTAGTTCTTCAATAGGACTGGTCCCAATTTATGATTATCTTCAGGAAGGTTTCTCTGCAGAACACTGTCCAATCTGCCATCCACTTCAAGCCACTCAGCCCTCCTGTAGTGGTGGCGTCCTCTCCAACACGTCACTTTATCATAAAATGGTTGCAATTAGTGATTTTTATTAGATGTTTATAGGTCATCAACGAAGTGGTAATTTTGTCAGGCATTTTGCAGAAACCTTTTGTGCAGCCACTCTTCTGCAGCAGTCTCTATGAAAATGGATTCTGGAGCTGTACAACTGCAGATTCATGGCAGCACAAGGAAAACTTGCCTTTTCATTGGCAGAAATATAAGTGAATTCCATAATGGCGAGATGTAATTTCTGACAGGAAGCTGTCTCTTGGAATGTGTAGTTCTCTGTATTTACAATCTCTTTTTCCTTTAAAAGTGAACATTTTAGGCTTTCACAGGGACTTCAGTGCTGTCTTGTCTGTCTAAATACTGACAGTTAAAATATTAGTCCGTTAAAGTGACATAAAGTGATCTTGACATTTTTTTATGTAATGTTCAAGCATTGTATGACAGTTTATTGGGGTGTTCCAGACATTAGTGAGTGTCAGGGGAGAGTGACTTCTTGATTCCATGGTTTCCATTGGCTTCAGTTTGCCAAGCATTCTGACCTGTAATTCAATGTCAGGTTAATCACCTCCATTGGGGCCAGAGAACAAGCTTCAGAGGAAAGGTTATATTTAAAAGTTCGCGTGTCGAAATAGAAGTAGCCTCCAGCAAAATGGTGTTTTTGCGTCCGAGTGGTGAGAGTACGATGAGATTTGAGCTGTCTGAGCTCTATGACCTTGGAAACCAAGAAGAGCCTGAAATCTCATTTCACTCATCCAACAAAGTGTCATACCTCAAGGCGTTATGGTCTCATCAGCTTGCCAACCCTGCTCAAGTCGGCCAATTTTATTAAAATTCAAGCGGTTTAGCACACAAATCGCGAACAATATGACATTACAGAGCTATGATCGCCCATTTTCTGTTGAATCTACCTGAAAAGCCAATTATATTAACTTATGACAACAAAACTTCTTTCTTTCTTCACTCTGTGTGGTGTTATTTGTTTGTTTTGATTGTTGCAGTTGTAGAAATAAGTGACTTGCTAAATGAGTTACCAGTCCTTTGTCAGCCAAGCTTGTATGACATAATATTTTCAGTATTGGCACATATTTGTATGTGCTGTTATGTCCAGGGACACAATATCTACATCAGCATTTTTAAGCCCAGAAGTCTTTGATTTTTTTATTGTCCCATTCGGTATTTTCTGTGATTGGTTGCAGGCTTTGTTTCTGCCCTGAATAAATAGAATAAAATGGACCGAGATAATTGTTTCTCATTTTCTCAATGAAGCGTGAGACAATAACGGGGTGAGAAATGCTCAGTGGACATTCTTTGCTGAAGAGTATGAACCTGGCTTTCTTGGCGAGAACATTGCTTTTCCATTAACTCAGCAATTTTAGTTTTTGAGAGATTGGTATGTCGAGCGAGAACATCCTATCTGCCAAACTTGGGAATCAGAGAAGGAGAAAACAAGAGAAATAACCAGTACAGAATTTAAAAAGCCTTAAACTAGAAAAAGGAGTCAAATTCCCTGGAGGTCTTTCTCCATCTGTTTATTAACTGAGTAATAAAGGTGTTACTGCATTAGGCTGAACATTATTGGTGGAAAGAGAGGGCCAGCGGTTAATGTAACATTTTAGAGTTCCCCTGTGGGTGTTTTCCCTGACCTGATCATGGGCGACTAGATTGACTGACCAGGAATACAAGAAGCGGCATTGTTTGCCCAATGCCTAGAGGGCTTGGACCCATCTCTTCACAGTGGATGTGATGTGATGGCGTGCAAACTAAATGCAAACAAGCTGCTGGCTGCAGCTGCTGTCTTCCTTTCCAGCCAACTTGCAATTGATTGTCTTTTTGGATGCACTTCCTTTTTACTCTACATGTATCTCCACCGCAGTGCTGGAGACATTGAGCCATCAATACACATAGATCGGACATCTTCCTCGTAGCACACCAGTGAAATCATGTATGAAACCATTATTGTGTGCAAGCTTTATATTGACTTACTTATGGCCATTTTTGTTTGTTTTGGAGAAGAAAGTAAAACTTCTCAGCCACTTTTGTTAAATATTTACTTGAATTGCTCTGAATTGCTGACTGTGTTGGTGATGTCTCTTTCATGTTTTGTACTCTTTTTCCCTTGAATTGGATGGTGTGTGATTAGTTTTTATGCTCAGTCCTAGTATAGAAGGCCACACACAGTTAATGAGAGAATGCTCTCCAGATAATTATGTAACTGACTTCTTTTTGGTTGAAGAATACAGGAGGCTTTAACGTGCATGTAGTTTATAAAGGAAAAACACTTTTAGGCAGCCTACATGTATTTATACATGGCTGTTCTTCAGCTTCTTAGACAGAAACACTTAGAAAATAGTGTCAGCATGAAACTCAAATTTGTCTGTTTCATCTGTCTTGTTCTTGTCCAGCAGTCAAAGAATGTAATAACACTGTCTGCTGTTTGGTACTTGAGAGAAAAAACTCAACTAATTTGAACACAAAGGACAATTAGATGATTGGGGACAAAGAGCGCGAGGTTTGAAGATAAGGTGATAGGCTTTTGTCATTGTTTTGATGGGAGAGGGTGGGCCAGCTGTGTCATGACTGTCTGATCACTTGTGCACAGCCTGAGGGCAATGGCTGGCAATTTGGCTACATAGTATCACAAGGCTGTACGATTGCAACAGCCAGCAGAAGCAATGGTGAATAAGCCATGTTTGACAAGACAAAGGAATCTTCTGGCATTTCCAGGAAAATTGATGACTGGTGACCATTGTGTCGTCTTGGGCACAGCAGTAGAAACCTGCAAAAAGCGCGGTTAGAAATGTGGCTGTTCTCTAGCAGATTTTGCACACCCATTTTCCCGGCCTCCACAAATATGAACAAGGCTTGCCTTCCTTGACAGCCTCCACCTCCTGATAGAATTAAAGCTGATCAGCCCGGATGTGTCCAATGTCACAGACAAATTACGCTTAGCATTAAGGTGCATTTTACACCCAATGCTGTGCCTATTTTTAATCATGTGCAGGCTGTGTTTATAGTAGGCTGCTTCAATCCGCTTGGTGCAATGTAATATGCAGCGTGTGACAGAACCTAATTGTACAACCCAGAAGTAAGATTCTGTTTCATTGAAATCTGTTGCACTGCCTCCGTGAATAAAGCAGACCTTCAAAGGTTTCAAGATATGTTGGCAGAGATAGGAACTGTGCTGTTTCCAGTGCTATCTCCAAGTGCTTCCAGCAGTGTAATGGAAATTGATAAGCCAGTGGCAAATATTTCACGGCCACCAACCCCACTGGAAGCATTGAACACAAGTATATTTTAGCAACACCATGATCAGGCTGTGGTCTTTTTTACCCTTATTGTTTAGCTGTCAAAAGGCAGTGACCAGTGTATAGCAGAAGTAACTATATACTGGTGAGTTTATGCTTAAACAGTAAGGAATTAATGTAATATAGAGATATAGGTTTTCGTTTCTGTGATTTTTTTTATAGACTTGGGAGATACTGTGGATGATGATTGGCATGCCGATGACATAGCCGTCAGGCCTTTAGGATTGCCCATCTGTTTATGACAGGGATTCAAGCCCCCTTCGATCGCCCTTATGAAGCATTACAAAGCAAGAACATTTTTTTTTTGCCTCCTCGCCTCATCTGTTCAGCTTGTGAGATAGAAAACAGTGGCAAACCTGAAGCTAAACTTTAGTCCGGAATGCGAACATGGAGACAAAAAGCACAAGCCACCGGGTGACTGCAGACATTATCACCTCTGTAACCATTTTCAAATGCACGCATACATATTTTAATAGTTGTCTCCTTAGCTGGAACCCAGAGCAGAAGTGGGCATCCTGCCCTCAGGCAGTACACTGTCATTCTGATTCAGCAAGACTTGGGTGACATGCCTTGATTGTTGTAGCTTTAACACCTCCTATCTCTTTAAGCGCTAAATCTGCTCAGCTAAATTCACCTGTGATAGATGACAGAGTTATTTTATCTCCCTGCGGCCAGTATTTTGGTTCAGTTCACTTGCACACCTATCATAAGTAGGATTTATGGAGTGGAAGCTAAGACTTTCCTGTGGTTAACCATTGGTTTATGAATGTCACAACAGCGCCTTGGATTCATGTGATTACCCTGCGGAAATGTGACATAAACGTACAGGTAGCCAAATGTATTCTACATTAAACAGCCCAAACATCAGCTGGACTACTGTAGTTTTCTAGGGAGGTAATGGACTACATTTAATGACGTACCAAGTTGAAGGGTATCATGTCAATTTTAAGTGCAGAAAATGCCTTGTGTTTTGTTATTGGTCTTCAAGGACTCTTAATTATCATGTAGATTAACATTAGACTTTGTTTAAAGATATTTAGTCTAATTAAGGGTGCAGTAATGTTGGAGGCATTTAATAATGGTTTGGTGGTTACCTTTTTCAAGTTGAATTTGTTTTTATGCAAAATTATAAATTTGTTTGCAGACTCATTCCCAAATTTCAATATTTTATCATACTTTCACGAATTGTTTTCCGGTATTTTAAGATCAGTTCTATATAAATGTTGAAGTCATTCAAAGTAATTTTTTGAGCTTTAGGAAGTATTGACTATCAGGCCTAGTGTAAAAGTATGTGTAAACACTTTAAAAGGAACCAGTTGTATTTGCTTAGAAAATCTAGCCTATCATTCATTTCTCTCATTTTTAGCATCAACTGTCCATTTTTTTCTCTGGAAACTGTCATGTAAAAAAGATGAACTTTCGTGTACTGCAAATCACACACGCCTCCTCTTACCTTCTTTGCTTACTGACAAATACAAATTCCGAAAGTGATTTTTTGTAACAAAGGTACAAAAAAGTCAGACTTTGTGCCATTGTGCAGGAACCTACAATGGCAGAAACTGTTTTTGTTGGCTGTTCAAACGTCGATGCACAGTGTAATTGGTTGAGAGATATCTCGAACCTGTTTGGAGTTGGTTTTTTGTTTCCTGTATCAACATTAAGCTCTGGTGTCTATTATGGGCTTTATACTGAGATAACAATCTTTCATTACGATAGTATTTGCATGGAAAAAGAAGATGAATCTAATTATCCCCTCAGAGACCAAAAAGCTCTTATGCTTCATGCAAATGCAAGATGTTATTCTCTAACCTTGGCACATTAAATCATTGTATCATTAAAAAAGTTATTGAAATTTTCTTACCCTCACAACTGTCATTTATATACAGTTTTTCTCATGGCTTTTTTATTGAATAAAAATGATTGTAAGAGTCTTTTCTTGACATGCACTTTTAAAATAGAAATGATGAAACATTCATTTCAAAACATATCATCATAATTACAGATACATGTTCCTCTTTTGTGGCAACAGTTCCAACATTTAGAAAAATACTGAAATTTCTGCATTCTTTGTTCTCTTTAACTTCAGATGCCAAATGAATTAGTAGGTGAAGTAGGCTCTATTAGAAGTGTATATACTTTATCAGTTGTCCATAAACGTACAGGAATATTACCTCTGTGCATGCCTGTTTCTCATTGACATTTACAGCTTCTAGGCGAGAGACAGCTGGACTGAGCTAATCCACAGGGCTATTATTGTGTAGAACCTATCAATAATGTACTTCAGTAAGTTTTTCAGGCTGTTTCTGTGGATTATTTCTCTAACATGTTCTGCTAATGTCAGCAGAAAAAAAGAAAAAAATTGTAAATGTTGCTCTGATTCTTTTGATTACATGAATTTAAAAGATAAATTATTTGGTATGAAATCATTTCAAGACATGTATTACATACACAAATTTTCAAATGTTAACCAAACAAATCTGGAAAGAGAAGTGTGTCCACTTCAGGAGATGTTTTATGTTGCCTGTGTATATGTCATGGTATATAGCAATGAGGTTTTTCTTTGGATTTCTCCTAAATTCATATACATGGCTGCAGATGTTGAGCCTTTTGGGACTTTTCTTTTGCCAATTGAAGCTAATTTCCATCAATGACCTTAGAGAAGGGCCTCTGATCTTTTAACCAAGTTTACTTCCTACCCTGCAATTCAATTTTCCTAGCTCCTGATTGGCAGTTAATGTAATTTTTCGGCTGCAGATGGCTTACTCACCCGTACAAAAAAACTGAGTATTATTAGGAGAAAAAAATAGTCCTAAGAAAAGAGGCGGCATAAACGGTGTGACAGTGATAAAAAGACAGTGAGTGTGGCTCTAAGGGAGAAAACGTTGATCTGGCTGAGGTTATATTGCAATGTATTGTGGTTTCTGGGTAAATTGCTTTTCAAGCGAATCTTCTGTTCAGGATGTGCCACCATGGCACCATATGGTAGAATGTATGACCGTACCCAAAGATGGTTATTTATAGAAATTGCTTGTTTGGGGTATAGAGAGTGAGAAACTTACGACATTTCCTTGGGTGTTTTATTCAGTTAGAAACGTTTCAAAGGTTCATTGGGGAACTTGGCTGGCACCAAAGGTCTTGAGATGCAGTAATGATACAGCCTATCAGAGGAATTTCTCTGCTAGTCTGTAGCCAGCTATCTGAGCACTATAAAAGTAAAATGAAGAGAAGTCAGCATACATATGTCGGGCCCATTACTCCTGTTTTTTTTAGAGAGGACATCTGTCAAATATCCGACATGTCCAATAAAATTCAAGGACATTGTGTGTTTTAGCTGCTGTTAAAAAAAGTATCACTCCTATGAATTGCCTTCTTATAAGAGTTGTTTGATAGGTTAGTGCAATTAAGAAAAAAAAAGGAAATTGTTTTAGTAACTGATTTTAGAATTTCCCCAGATTTCTATTATAAATAAGTGAATGTTCATATCTGTAAATCGTGAAAAGTATCAGTTTTTTCTTTAAAAGTAGTGTACATCCACTAGGTCCGTCCCAAAGTTTAGAGGAAGTATTAATGTTTTCCGTAATTCAGTGCAAATCATATATATTGATAGAAAGCTATGCAACTCATTTGCGTTATATAATGATTCTTTCAAAAGTGTTGATCTTGCTGATGAATTTAGTTGCTTTTGAAGTCATTATTGTGTGGCTTTTGTCTACATGCAACTATTGCGACACTTGCATTGAGCATGATTTTTTGCTTCAGATTTGAGAAGGATGAACTTTTTTGTATACAGGTATGTATTTCCGAATTGTTTAATGCCCAATGGTGTGGTATTGTTCTGATATACTACAGTTCTCTTTGATAAACTACAGTTCCACAAGTTTTGTATAAACACTTAAACACCACCTTGTGAATGACGCTGTAGACATGAACGTCTTGTTCATGTTTGGATAAATCAGAAGCTTTCTGTTAGAGCAGTCTTTTCTAAAGCGCTCCTTTCATCAACATTAACATTTTTTTTCTCCCTTTTCTTCCACGTCTATATTTCATCTTGTCACCAAACGCTTTAGGAAGAATCTCATGGTCACCCAGTGACTATTAGAGTACTGAATTATTTACAGACCTAAGACCATAAATAATTGATCAAGTTTTAACTCTGAATCGGCTTTTTAGCAGTTGCTAATATGTGTTATGTTTCCCATGCGTCTGCTGGCTGTGATACAGGCAGAGAGAGGACCTCACGTTCCCTGTTCCCCTGATCCCAGTCTGCTGACCAATTCCACACTCAGCAGGCTGACTCCCTGCCTCTTTCATGCTGTATTTCTGGATTTGACTAGGGGTCCTGTAGTTTTCACTGAGGCAGATCCAGCTTTGATCTCTGTCAATGACAACATGCTGTATCATGTACAAGCGTGCAGCTGCTTAGACTGAACATCCCCAGAGGGTAAACCTACCCGCCTATTGGAATTACGGGAGCGTGTACTATTTGTGCCAAACAGTCTTGGGCAGTCAGCATTAATTCTTGAAATCATGCAGAGAAACCTGCCAGCCTAAATGCTGATTATCTTCCTATAATGTTGCTTAAGGAAGGATGAAAGACATGATGGGTGGACTACTGCTGGTTGTTAGAGCAATTGCTCCTGGAGACATATTCACCTGAGGCAGAGATGGAGCTGTGATGAAATTTTGTGTCAATCTATGTGCACTGCTATTATGATACTGTTTAGCTATTTAGCTGTGATTAAGTATAGCTTTAATAATTGTGCAGCCCTTATGCCAAAATAATTATGTGTATTTTGGTGGCAAATTTTGAGCTACTTTCATAATATGTGTATTAATTAACTGGTGCATATCTACATAGTCTGATACTCAAATGATCATGCATTCACATAGTTAGCATTATGTTTATCTGGGCTCAGATCTGTTTCAAATATGTACAGTCGTCTAAAGCAACACCTTGTCAGATAGGAGTGATACTTTTTTAACAGCAGCCAAAACACACATTGTCCTTGAATTTTATTAGACATCTCTGGATATTTGACAGATGTCCTCTCTAAAAAACAGGTGTAAGGGGCTCGACATATGTATGTAGATTTCTCTTCATTTTACTTTTATAGTGCTCAGATAGGCTGTATCATTACTGCATCTCAAGACCTTTCCTGCATCTCAATGTTCCCCAATGAACCCTTGAAATTGAAATGTTTCTAACTGAATAAACCACCCAAGGAAATGTCGTAAGTTTCTCACTCTCTATACCCCAAACAAGCAATTTCCATAAATAACCATCTTTGGGTACGGTCATACATTCTACCATATGGTGCCATGGTGGCACATCCTGAACAGAAGATTCGCTTGAAAAGCAATTTACCCAGAAACCACAATACATTGCAATATAACCTCAGCCAGATCAACGTTTTCTCCCTTAGAGCCACACTCACTGTCTTTTTATCACTGTCACACCGTTTATGTGTACTTATTATTGCAATTTATTTTAATAAAATATGAGAGTTTCAAGATTCAGCATGATGTCATGATAGTGACAACCCTTTGTGCCATGATGTCATCACTTTACAGTGTCAGAGTAATCAATGCTGTTTTACATTGGAGGGTATATCCATACAATAATTTATATTATCAGTAATCGGTGGCTTTGATTTCCTAAAATAATTAGTTGAAATAATAAGTGGATTTTTTAAAAATCACACAACAGAACAGTTATGTTTTCACTAATTCTGTATGTAGAATGGAAATCTGATAGTTTTCCTTGCAGCATATTTGCCCCAGGAGTATATATATGTATATATATATATATATATACATATATATATATGGTCAGTGCTTACAAGTACATTCCAAAGGGGTTTAATTTCATTTTTTTATTTTTGTTAATCTCAGAGTGTAAAAAATCCTATATAGAACGTGTGATATCAGGATTTCCTTTGTTACTTCAAACCTTGCTGAAATGAAGGCCAACGGTCTTAAATTTGTTAGAAGATGGATCGTGCACTCTTTATGTGACAACAAAATAATGTTGCAAGAAATCACGACAAAATAAAAGTTGACCTGATTTCCTGTGTCCTTTTTCTTGAGTTCAATTTTCTTGGCTGGCTCAGAAGAGTAGTGTCTTGCCTTCTAAGGAATTGCATTAAAATTGATTACAAAATTGTGTGCATGGTTTGTGTTAATAATGGTGTGAAGAATGTTAAAACGTGATCAGTCAGTTTCACTTTGCCTGTCTAAAGACTTTGGCAAGATTTAATGACCACAAAGGTGACATTTATGTTTTTTTCTTTTGTTCTGGTTCCCAGTAACTGTATAAGGCACGTTGTCTGCATCTGCAAAATGCTTGTAAAACGTGTGAACACACATAATGTTATATTTTTGAAATTGTGATGTTGAAACATCATACACATTCAGAAGAATTGTAAAATGAGGAATATGCATTTACATGTATAGTGTACATGTTATCATCATAAAGTGAAGGAAGTAACAAAGGATTTTCCTAGCCTTCTAAAGGGCTGATGGTGCTGTCTGAAAGCAGTTACTTTCTGTCTAAATGAAGTTGACAACATTGTGAAATCTTCTTTGATCTTGTTACACTATTTCAAGAAATGATACCGTGCATATTATTTGTAATATTGGGCTTTCAGACATGGCTTTCTGTCTGCGATGTGGTAGCCCATGATTGCCTTGATAACTCTAGTGTCTACTCCTGACCACTTTCAGGGTGCCTGATCTTGTTTGTTTAATGCTGCGCTGGCTACTTAGTCATCGGCCGTCTTGGGACACGGTCCAAAAAGTTTCATTTTCTTGAGTGACAGGAACTTTTCAGGACAAATTACAAAGCGTCCTTTCATTCCCCGTGCTCATTAAAGTGGCCTTTCAATAAAGGATGAGCCCTCGTTTTTTTTTTTTTTTTTGTGTGTGTGTACCTTTTAGTTACTTGTGCAGTGAAATCTTTAGGTGGATATATGTTGAATTTAGATTGATAAGCAATGCAAATTTACCTCTGAGGAGCTCTAAGTTTTCAAAATAAGATGTCAAATGTTGATATGCTGACAACAGAAACCTGTGAGAAATATAACAAATGGACTGAAAAAAGCATTAAACTATTCCAAGCCTTTTTGTGCATGTTTTAGTGTACATTTGAATCCAACTTTTAGTATTCCTTGTTTCATTAGGTGCCAAAAACGACAGTTAAAGGCTTGAGCTCTCTGAGTTTTTATTTTAATTTTTTATTAATTTGATGTAATCTCCTTAAAACTGTACAGGTTGTTTGACTGTGTTGCATAGTTTCAGAAATGTTGTAGCAGTGTAGATTTACTTGAAAAATGAAAGTCTGTTTCTGTCATAAGTATTTTAGGAAAATGACGCTCATGTTTGGTACTCTAGATGAGAAAGGCAATGAGCTTGTGGAAATCTGAAATAGAATGGTTCAGGAAACATACCTGAAGTGAAATTATAGGTAAGTTTTCATAAGCAGTTTTCATTCCCGGTTTAGAGATTATACCATCCTACAGAGTGAAATCCCTTTGCAGCCCTTATTATTCAAGTTGAAAGTCATACTTACATGTAACTATTTGTTTTTATGTTCAGGATTGCTGCCATTATTCCATTTATAGTACCCTATTTCCTCATTCCTTTTGCATATGAAAGAGCAACTTTCAGCACCATATATGAACATTTTTATGTAGATTTTTTAAGACAGAACTACACTGGCCAGGGCTTAACAAAACTGTAATTTTATTATGCTACACAGAATAATGCCAGAAATGGCATTAATGGGAGAAATTAGAAGTACTAAATATTACACATAGTCTTAATTTGTTTATAACTAGTCACCAAAGTACCTGTACTTTTCTAAAAGAGAAAACTTTATACCATTAGAAGTATTAATTGGTAAATAATAAAGTCAAAGTGATAAGGATCATGTGTTTCAGTTAATATGTATGTAGGCTGAGCATGGAGAAAAAGCGTGAATGCCCTAATTCCTCAACCTTTTCACATATGAAAGAGCAACATTCAGTGCAATTTATGCACATTGTTAATTTGATTTCGAACACTGCATTGGTTGGATTGGCCAGTTTCAGGGCTTCTCAAAAAGTACAATTTTATCAGTCAACACAGAATAATACCTTTTGAATATGCTTGAATAAACACCTTGCAAACATGTGAAAAGGTTAAAGAATTACAGTACATAATGGTTATAGGTTACACAATTAAGACATTTTGATTTACATGTACTTACCTCCTTTTTACATTGCCAGTTATCTGCAATCTAGTTAGACCTAGTATTTTAACTTGTACTGTAAGTCTTCAAACTAATCAACCACTAAAGCACTTTTTTCATTGAAAGTTTTGCATACAGTTATTATGAAAATGATGCTGAAACTTATTTGCTTGTGTCATTAAAGATTCAAGCTTCATAAAACTGTGCTAATTATTTCTCTAAACCCCATAGTTTCCTCACAATATTTCAAAATATTGGTTGCAGGGCTGGTTGAAAAGGTTGAAGAATTAGGGTAATATTTTTCTCAAGACTCAACTTTCCTTAACAGGAATTCTGCTTAGCATCTTGATTTTGTAGGCTTTTTTTCTGAAGCCCACATGTTTGGAATGAAAAATACGATTAAAGTATAAGTGATTGATGTGGTGACACCTAGATCTAATGGATCACCCCCGCCGGACCCATGCTCTCACTGCAAAACCAACTTGGCATGGACCGGACACGGGAGGAAATTGAGGGACTATTTTTCCATTTAATTAATATGGGAATTCGGACCGGTGTGCTGAAAGCTAATACTTCCGTGAGTCAATGTATAAAGAAATGTGGACAGGAATGACAGCAGTAGAAGAGAAAAACGAAAAATTCAAAGCTTTAGTCAGCATGCATTTACCTAACATTTTTTAGTCTTAATGGCCAAGCTGGCTTGTTGTGGGGACAAATTCCTTCCAGTTAAAAAGGTCAGAGAACATTTGCAGATTCCAAAGTTTGAGGCTGCAAAGGCTTTGAAATAGGCTCTTAGAAGCTGAGTTAAATTGAAAAACCAGTTGTGTTTCCACTTTAGCTTCAATTCTCTTCTTAATGGAGTCTTCTGACATGTTCACCTATGTCCACTCTGGCAAGAAATGCTGATGTCTTTACACTTCCTAATGGCTAAATGTGCCTTGTACATGCTTTGAGGCGTGAAAGACATTCAGTGGACACAGATACAATGCTTGGGATCCTTATCATCTTGATCCCTTTTATACATCACACTTGCAACCATTTTGCAATGCTTTATGCATATTGGGGGAACATGTAAGAGTGAATGATGTAGTAACTTTTTCAGTTAGCTAAGATCAGTTTCAGATTCTGTTGTAACCATGAAATATACTCTTTATAGAAAAGAAAGTGTTTTTGAGGGATATGGTATATTAAGAATAATCTCTGATGTACAGTTTGAGTTTAAACTGATGTAGCTCTTCTAATAGGATTGGTCGCCACGATATGACTGAAATATTGCCGATGTGGCGTTAAACCATAATCATTCATTCATTCATTCATTCTAATACGATTGGGATGTCATGTGATACAATTAGTTTTGTCCCTGGGTGAGTATATGTAAATGTATAGTGTAAATTTGCAAACTTTTGCAAACAAAACACTCTATCTTTGCTGACCATGTCATATCTGTGTTCTGGCACAAGAGAGGTAGTTGAAACATAATGTCATGGCTCATAACAACTACTAAGAGCTATGGTTTATTAATGCTAAACCTGTAAACTTGTATGTACAAACGAAAAGAGATGTTTACAGCAGTAAAATATAGCGATAGGCAAAATGCCACAACTAGTTCTGTAACCATGAGCATTGATTCTACATATACACAAAATTGCAAGTTTCTCCATTGGTTCTCACCTGTTCATTTCCAATTATTAGATGGTTACCAAGTTTCTTTGGTTGAAAACCTCCATAGGTTCTTGTCTGTTTATTTCCAATTATCAAATGGTTACCAAGCTTCTTTGGTTGAATACCTCCATTGGTTCTCAGTTGTTCATTTCCAGTTATCAAATGGTTACCAAGTTTCTTTGGTTGACACCTCAATTGGTTCTCAGCTGTTCATTTCCAATTATCAAATGTTCCAAGTTATCAGTGGATGCACTTCCTTTACTATGGTGGGTAACCCTCTAATTTTACACATGTTATGGCACAGTGGATAGGATCTTCTCACTTGATTTATCGAGGTGTAGCGTAATTTTTAGCACAGGTTTGCAGTAAGGTGACTATACTAAGTTTGCTATTGATTTTGTTGTTCAAGGATGGGCTCACAGTTCCTGTTTCAATACATCACTACAGACACGTAATCAAATGTGTTATGTTTCAAAGTCAGTAATTTCACCAGGCTGTGGCCAGGTTGATTTTTAAAGTAGTACACCATAGACTGAGATTTTCTCTGTCTCCAAGGCTCAAATTCCATCGTCAGTCTTCATCAGGGAAGCCATATTAATTCTGTGATTGCGGTTCAGCAGACTCCTGCATGGCCTCATTTGATTAGATATATTTACATGATTGAGTGTGTGGATTGGTATGGAAAATGTCAATGTAATTTCTGATGGTTTATCATAGAGGGGTTGACTGAAGCACAGAGTAATTCTGGATATAAAATTAGAGTTAGTTGGGAAATAACATAATTGGTTCAGGCTTGTGCAGCAGGAACTGATACCCAGATTTAATACAGACATTATTGTCACTTTTGGTTATGGGCTGTCATGGTGAATAGGGAAACTTGACAGTGCAAAAACAGTGATATGACACAGTCGTATATCAGTCTTTTACCTTTTACATTGGGTGTGAAATGATGGGAACAGCTGTTTGTGAGTAAATAAAACCTGTTACAGTGTCTGACAGAACAGTACTGGCATGTTTTATTGCAAATGGATTAATTATGGAGGGAAATCATAGGAAGACGGAATTATCATATTGGCTTGAAGTGGAGACTGTGTAAAGGACCAGTTTATGTGTAATCCTAGACAGACAACAATTTATTTCATGTGACCATACCTAACAGGCTTATTTCAGTGACTGGCTTGTGTGGGCTTTCAGGAGGCACGGGGAGAAAAACGCTTTTCCCATTTCAGTCATATGCAAGCCATAAAGTTACAGTCTTAATAATGATGGAATGGCACTGTGTCTCAGTCTTAAAAAATCCAGAATTTAGTGGCTGTGTGTGTCCTGCTTTGACTGCAGTAGTTAGTAAATGGAGTTTCTGACAAGTAAGATACCTGAACCGTCTATGTACTGCTTTGGCGGATCCCATGCAGGCTACAACTAACCTCAACCTGTAATAAATTCACAATTTAGTTTCTTCATCATGAGATTTATTTTTTTTTTTAGAAAAGTTATGAATATGCTGTGGAGATTATTTGCTCATAGGGTTAAGTTTTGTCTCAATTGGTGATGAAGGAAGAATGTGATGAGTACATGTATTCCTGTAACATGCACTCAAGAAAATGGTCTGTAGGATGCTCCAGATGAATAAAATCTGGTTGCTGCATTGTTTATTTGTGTGTTTCTTTTTTATTATGGGAAATATAGTTGAGTACTAATGAAAGTGCAAAAGCTGTCACTCAGCAGAGGACTATATAACACCAGCCAGGTGAAAAAGCGTCACCTGTCATGTGGGGGCTTTTATTCCTAGAGCTGTTCCATCCAAATTATTATTTTTATTGTAATACAATACTTCTTCATCAGAAAAAAAAAACTTTTTCACAACTTTCCTAGAGAAAGTTCACTCCTGTTATCTAACATATGAGATAACGACACACAAAGACTCATTATTCCTCCGGAATGCTTTATGACGCATGGCATAGCCTGTCTTTGTGGACACTCCTTTCCCTGTTCAACCCCAACATTCTTCATCATTTTCCTTTGTCTTGTGCTCATTTTCCCAGTATTCTGGAATGTTAAAAAGGCCGAGTCATTTCCTTTGTTATTTTGTGCCATGGTGGAGATCACATGGCACCTTTTGTCATCAGTGGGGGGATTTTGTCATGGGGCACAGCTGCTATGGGAATAGCGGCTGGCTGCCCGGAAGCTTTCTCCCACACAGATGACCACGTCTATCTCTAATAATTTGATACAATCAATCTTGATTCATTTTGTCACTGTTTTGGTAGTGGAATGGAGATTTGCCCAAATGAAGGCTTTAACAGGAGGAGGGGGAAGGGGTAGAGGGTTAAAAACACCCTTACTCTTTGGAGACCTTTGGATGAAGATTGTGACAGGCCTTTGTCTTGCGCGCATAGCACGTGCATTTTCCCTGCCCTGCATGCACCCGCTCATTCGGCATGTAAAGTTATTAGACTGATGGCTGCTCAGTTTTGATGGAATTCACAGCAATTAGGAAAATTTGGTTTTTGTTGTCTGTCTCGAGGGAAGAGAAATGTCTGAGCTGTTATTAGAGCTGGTGAGATCTGGCATGAAGAGGGAGGGGGGCAAGCGGAAAGTTTAAACACTGTTGAAACTTTTATCCTGAAATGCAATACTTGGAAGAGATTGATTACTGACTTGTTCGGATCAATTATTGCTGTTAACCCATTCCATAGAACAACGTGAAACTTGTCTGTCGCAACCCTCCCCCCCCCCCCCCCCCCCCCCCCCCCCCCATCAAGAAACAAATCTGAATCATTACGATGCAGAACCCATCTGACAATGGTAAAATGTGTCTGCTTTACCCCTGGAGAATATCTGCACCAAGAAAAGATTCCAGGGCTTTTATGTCTTCAGGAATGTAAATGCTTTGCAGTGAAAATACTTCCACTTGTATGTTACAAATCTTTTGTCCTTTCAAGTAGAAAGCATCCATTGGATTTAAAGTTTAACCAACTTAGAATTAGCTTATTTGTATGTGATTGTGACTGGGAACACGTACATGCATATAAAATTTCTGTTTGCATAACACTGAAGGTCCATGGGTTAAAGATAGTAATGCAGGATGACCCTGTGCTAATCCATCTCCCGTCACCGCTGGTAGAAATACTGGTCTTGTATATCACTAAGTAATTTTGTATCAGGCAAGTCAAAGCAGAAACAATCAACTTTGTCTGAGTTAAATGTCAACTCGCTTCCTGTACAGACATCTGGCCTCCGTGGACTAAACATAAGGTTCGCTCAGTAAAGCTTCTTCCTTATCTTGTAGAGACTTTTGTTCTCTTCCCCTACATTTTCACACCTGAACAGGTGCTCTAAACATCAAACTGTCATCTTTACAGAACTTATCGGCCCTATCAACTCTGTACTATTTTGACACCAGGTTTAAAATTAAGTCCTGTAATTAAATTGACATTGATGCCTGAAGTGACTTAGAATTTTGCATGTAACAGTGCTTCTCATACAGTGTATGTCATTAAGTGAACCTGTGTTACATCAACATAGACAAGTACATGTTGTAATCAATCTGCATCATTCTACCAACTTCTCATGATAAATTTTACTGTAAGTGTATACCTTGGTGGTATGTGTATATTTTAATTACTGTAATTCAACCTTTTCAACCTTTTCGCATGTTTGCAAGGTGTATATTGAAGTATATTCTGAAGGCATTATTTTGATAAAATTATACTTCATGTGAAACCCTGAAACTGGCCAATCCATCCAAACAGACTGCAATTCAAATTAAAATTGCACATAAATTGCACTGAAAGTTGCTCTTTCATATGCAAAAAGGTTGAGGAATTTAGTTTAGAGTATTTCCTTAATACATAAAATTTTGCTTTATTTGTTGAATAAAAACTCTACGGAATACTATTCTGCCATATAATCCCACCAGATTGCTGGTAAATATTCATCCTGAAACTAAGATTAACCCAGAATTGTCTCTATGTATTACTTGTTTTTGATCACTGCAGAGTAAGGTAAATTTGTGAGTTTGAAATATTAATGCACTGGTCTAGCCAAAATTTCATAAGGATTTCCTCATTTTCTTAGTTTTGACCAAATACCCAAACTCTTACAAAAGAGCCATCTTCCCTATCCAATAAATTTCTGTGAAAACTAGTTGCCTGACATTGTGCTGTTATTTATTCTAGATTGGCAGGTTTATATATCTCAATTTATTGAATGCAGACAGACAGAATAGAACAAAGATTGATACCTGCCCGTATCAATCTGTCACTTATGTCCAACAATGATGGATTTGACTGTCTGGTATGAGCTATCTTCCAAAGTTTCCGTAGCTCATAGATGAGGTGGGGTAATTATTTTTGTTTGGCTCCAGCTTGAAACAACTGGGAACGGGCACATTATTATTATAGTAGATCTTTGGACCAGTTTGAGCTGGCAGACTGTCAGGCAATTTTTCAATTTTGCCACTGGTATTTATTCATGCGTCTGGAAGGCAGAGTAAGCAAACCTCCACTGTAACAGGTTTTATTAACTTCACATTAATGTGTATATCAATATAGATTGTAGGGGAAAGTGCTTTTGTCAAGTTTTAGGGTCATTGGGGATTGCATTGAAGCCCAACCTTGACTATCCATCAGTTGATCGACATTATGGCTCCAAAAGTTTTCGTGAGTGAGGTAGGCTTTGCAGTGATTGAAGAACTGAGACATACAGTATGATGCATGAACTAAACCCATGCATTGTGTTCACAAGCAAACATTTTTCAAATGACAATGTATTACACAGTTTGTTTTTTCTCTACCAATATTTTCTATACCTACAACACACACTTTTTGACCTCTTGTGTATAGTATTTCCATTATAGCTTCATTTTAGCAAAGGGGGGCAGAATTGGTGTGGTCATTTGTGAGATACATCAACAATGCCTCTGGGGAATACATGTAGTTTAGACTAGATCTAATTATTCATGCAATGAGAAGGATCTGTCTAGAAAATTCTTTCTACTATTGTTGTCATTCTCTTAAACAACCAAATACAATTTTAACTGGAATTTTTCTGCCAATTTAGTCCTTCCACTCAGGCGGATCCAGCCCTCAATAACAAATCTAGGCAGATGATTCATCGTCCTCAAGAAAACGTGTGCAATATCGTAATTTTTCATTTAATGCCCCCTGCATATTTCAGCAGCAGCATGGAGAGTTCGCACGCATACAGTTTATCGGCTTTAATACCTCCAGTGTACCCCATTGTGTCATCTTTGGTTAGCTTGAAAATCATCAAAAATTAAGAACCAAATCAGCAATTATCTGTGAGGAATGATAATTAATGTTCTCAAATTTTGATTGGACCTGCCACATTGGTGTGTTTTATTGGGTCTTTTAACTTGTAGGTCATGTGACTACAATACCCCATAGGTTTCCAATGATCTGACCCTTTACTGCCATCCTCCTACTTGAGAGATTTTATTATAATTTTACTCCAGTCTCATAAGGGTCTTATTACACCCAGAATGTGTTCAGGAGCATCAGGGGCCATTTTGTGGGCTGAGTTTTGAATTAAAAGGTTGTTGTATTTGGCTGGGATTGTCAGTGGTTTGGATGGGCGTCTCTACTGTTCACTCTCTCAAGAGGGGTGTCACATATTGCATTGCATGCTGTTAGAGGATTACTTTCTGGCGTGTAGGTTTCAAGGCAATCCTTGATGACTTTGATGTAGAATTAACTAATTTGCAAGAAAAACCTCAGTGGAGCATAAAGTGTATGAGCTCTGAGAAGTCGTGTAACTCTTTCTTGGAAGAGGACCAGGCATTTTTATTCTGGTTCAAAGTCAGTAATCTGTTCGGTAATGTCAAGTTCCAAGACTTGACAGTATGAAAGTTCCTGCAGCCAAAATGGTAACTTAAGAAGGAAATATCTAAAACACACTCAGCTATAAGATGAAAAATAAATATAAAGTGTTTTAATTTTTCTCATCGTCTTGCATTGTTTGAAAGTAAATCCATTGGACATAAAGTTGAGCCATCTACTCTGCCCTTATTTGTCTTCTGGCACTTCAATAAGACCCACTGGCCACCAGATTTGGCCTTAAAATACACTGCCGTTTTCCTTCATTCACCAGACGTTATGGTGCAATTTTCTTTTCTAGCCTACGGCAACAAAGTTATTGTTGCAGCTGACCCCGTGCACTGGTTAATTCTATTGACTCAATGAACGTGGTGCCGGCTACTTGAAGCTCATGCTGGCAGCCCAGTGAAATTTGTTCTGCTTTATAGTCTCATGTATCGTAAAAGCACCAGAGTGTATAGTGAGAGCATTGGGAAAAGAACAGAGCAAACTGACCAGGGCTTTATACATTGGTCGTACCGGGCACATGTAAATATTGGACATCTAATGCATGGAGATTAATCTTGAAGACTCTGGATGACCAGCTGAAGAATAACTGTTCTGTGTATTGATTTGGTGGGAACTGTAAAATACTGTGGTCCTTATGATGCTTGAATTGTGAGTTATATTTTACAGGGAGTGAGATGGTCATGTTTTAATGCTAGTCAAGACAGCAGAATTAAACCTTATCTGAACAAATGTCCAAGAGTAACTACCACCACATTTCTTTAATATGATTTATGTTGGGTAATAAATTCTTTTTTCTGTGTTATTTTGTTTTTCTTTTGTTTTTTTCTTCTTTATTGAAGGATTAGTTCACAGTATAGCTGACTAATGGGACAGTATTGATTGCTCTCAGCTGAAGTTGGGTGTCAGTCTTGTTGATTTAAAATGTGTCCCTATAAAAATACTGCAGACATATTCTGAGAGTGTCCCACTGAGTCATACTGCAGCCTGAATTCAGTCTTGCTTCTCCAGATTCTTCATAATTCCACATCCATATCCGAAGCCGTTTAGGTGATCTGGCCCAGAGCTTGCACAGCTCTCTACCAGTAACTCTTCTTCCCAAGGGAGAGCAGCACGAGTCAATCATATCAGGATTAAAAGATACTTTATAATTATTTGCAGTGCAGCTGAGGGACATTTTTGAATGATAAGGATTGGAGACTGTCATTTTGGGGTCAGAGCTCCAGCGAGCCACATTAAAAGTTATTTCTGGATTTCATCCTTGATTGGCCAGCTGTGAAGAATCTGGGGAAGGAAAGTGACAGAACGTATCGAGACTGGATGTAAAATCCCGATGCACCCATATCTTGAATTGACCAGTCAATAAATGATGACAGTTCTTGACACCAGGAGCCACTGGCACAAGCAATCATTCAACGTTTGCTTCAAGCAAGATTTCATCCTTGTACAAAATTCTCCTAAGCTAATTGTGATTGAAATGTGTGAAATGCAAAACAAAAAAAAATCTGTTATATATATATAGTTCATACTTGTGCGGCATTTGTACTCATGATGCTCTGGGGAAAAATATGTTAAATGTTGGTGAATGTGTTTAAACAGTTAGACAATAAATTCATTACCAAAACAGGCAAGTCTCAAGCTTCTGTGTGAATTAGACTAGGGCAGCAGGAAATTTAATTTCTTCTCTTTCTAAGAGGGGCTTAGAACATGGTGAGAGTGTGCCAGCATGATGCGACAGTGAGTGACCTCGTCAGCCAGAAGCAGATGGCTCCCTGATGAATCTCCATGAATATCATTTTAACTCCATGCATGCCGACAACAGAATTTTTAGCCATTGTCTTGGATTCTATCGTCATGTGGCTTTGTGTCCTCCTTGCATTTTTGTCTTTGTGTCAGAATTTTTGTGAAGAATGAAGATTTATAGTGGTCTTAAATTGCGTTCCTTCCCAGAAGTCTTTGTTTGATAGTTAATGGCGTTTAACACCCATCAACAAATCCATGTTAACAAAGAGTATCGCTTAGAAGGCAAGGATGTCGTGACTGAAATTACAGAAGATACTTTCATGGAAGATGTAGAATTTGGTTCTGCTAAGACATCACCTTATGAGCTTGGGCAGTGATTCAGGCAGCTATCAACTAGACAGCTAAAAAAGAAAAAAAAGTATGATGAAAGACTGGCTAAGCTAAGGTACACTTCAACCATAAAAGTAAATGGTATGAAAATGTTGTCATTTTTTTTTCGGTTCATTCAGTTATATGTTCATAATGTAAAGCAATGGTGTACAAAGAAAATATTTAAATTTGCCTGCCTGGCTGAAGGGGAGAGCTTTGGTGAAATTGAGGGACAAAGAACAAGTGCTCCATTGCTGAGACCAGGGGTATGTGTTATCCAGTCTGGGTGAGTTGGGTCGCAATGGGGTATTATGTCGTTAAATTTATTCCCCTAAGCTGTCAGAATGGGGCAGAAACCTGCTGTCGTCAATATCTTGCCTATGACTAACACTCCTCTAGCCCCAACCCCCGACCTAATGCATTGTAAGGCACAGTGCAACAGCAAACTTGGGGGCCAGCCTCTCTTTTCTATGGACATGTTTTTTTTCTTTTCTTTTTTTTTCTTTTCCTTCTTTTCTCTGCTATATCTCAATATTGTGATCAATACAAAATCCACTTAGTTGAATTTGATTGTTTTTCTGGGTGTACTTGTCAACTCTGAGCTTAGCACTATCTAGACACTTGCCGACAAGTTTCCGAGTGCATTCAAAATGACACATTCCCAATAAGCTGTTCTCCTGTGATTGACTTAATGACATTTTATGCATTAAGAGGTTTGGATGTGTCAGTATTTACCTTTAGCTGGGATGCTGCTCGTTCCTCCCACTTAGGCAAAGTAATTTTAGAAAAACAATGGATCAGGGTAACAAGTTAAAACCAAGCTGATTTATAGGTTCTGTTTTCTCCCTGGGTAATGTCTGCTTTATTACCTTCGATTTCACATTTAAAGTAGATTAGTCTTCAATGCCCACAAGGTGGCACTGGTGAAGGGAGAATGAAAAAACAGTCTGACCCATCTGTACCACCATACTTTTTCATCCTGGATCATTTACACATGTCTCTGCTAATGATTTCTACCCACTCATCTCTGCTCTATACTAGTATTCAATATCATTTGGAATCTGCCAATAGTTTCAATACATTTTTTATAAGCTGTTTTATGTGGTTGAACTGAAGTTTTTGTTCAAAGGGTATTATGACATAGTCATGCACATCTGGCCATTATTCCATAACTGAAATATATCTTGAGAACCGAGTCAAGTATTCTATAGAAGTTGGTGAACTTATTTATCTCCATTTCAAGAGGAAGCCTATTGTGAATGAATGTATGTAGCGAATAGTTTACTGACCCTTAACCTCCACCTCCTTTAACCACGACCACTTATTTTTCAGTTTCCTCTAGTTACACGTTGCATGTATACACAAACAGAAGGCCTCCACGGCCAAGTTTTTTAATATTCTTGAGTACTGCGCACAAAAAAAAAAAATAAATAAATAAATAAATACATGTATATACAAACAGAGTGATCGTATATGTTGTGTAGCAAGTTTCAACAAGTGCTACATAACAGCTAAGTTATACAGATTTCATGTAGTGTCTTACTTGACCTGTAAACTTTATGTTTGTGTTATAATGTTGAATCTTGTGACATGAACATAACTGCTGTAAGTGGTATTTAGAAGCTAGTGAGGAAATATGCTAACACTATGCTCTTTATGGATATACAACATCTTGGGTTTATTTAACATAGCGATATGGTGAAGTGATCAGTAGTGCACTTTGAAATGCGATGTACTCAGCAATTTTGGAGCTGATTGTCATGGTATGGTAAATGCCGTGGATTTGATCATGAATCATTAACATTACTTTGAAAGAAAAATATTCAGATTGGAAAACATTGCCGAATTTGAGATGCTGGTCACGTGGATACAACTTGTGCAGATGCGATAATCATTACCAGGTAAGATCACCTGTATCTATGCAATAGTCCGAGTCTTGCTTGTCCGGACACCAGGGACATTTGTAACGACGGAGGAAGGACTCCCCACCCCCGTCGGTCATTATGCCCAGGGGGTGGGGCAAGGAAGACTCGGACTATTGTCTTGCATGCCCAAGCTATAAAAGCGTAATCTCTTCAATGTTGAAATGTCAAAAATAAAATATTACCATAATACATTCAGATTAAGTGCATAGAGTTGCATTTCTTAATTATCATGGTCAATTTTTGGTTCGTTTTGTTGTGATACATTACACTTATGGTAGAAATAATGACTTCAGAGAATTCTAGCATGTAGTTTATTTTCAATGAACTGTGTTTATCTAATTTCAGATTGAGAGATTTCATGATGATGCAGATACGTGAAAAACAACTGCATGGATCCTCAAGTGTATACTTCTTCCTAGAAATGAATGGTAATGAGTCAGTAGTATGTTCCTGTCTTCAATGCATATCTTACTTTCATATTATTTACATACATCTTTCTTCAGAGATCGTAACTCTTCGTGGTTGTGAAACATTCTCACAATATGGCTGAAATACTGAAAATGCAGAATTAGACTCCATTCATTCATTCATTCTTTCAGGCATGTATTAGCAAGGTATAATTTTAAGGAACTTTATTATATTTTATGACTTCAAAGTGTTTTTAACAGAGGAACTACCCCGTTGCAAATACGTTTTTGTCAAATATAATCAACAGAATTGCAGTACTAAAAAGTCTGTCATAGATTGATGATATACATCTTTATGTACATGCACATGATCCATAAATCATTTTTGCTTTACAATTCACTTTTCTTTTATCTCCAGTGAATGCAGCGCATTGTTTCACTCAACCAGATCTAAGATGATAGAAGAGCTCTGTGGTAGTTACAGCCAAGGAGCCTCCTTCCAGTTACCTCATCTTCATATAATTTGTTGAAAAATGTTTAGCTGTGTTTGTTCATGTATTTTATAATGAAATAAATAAACAATAATATTGTGTTGTATTTTAAACATATTACACTTCTTTTATCTCCTTTTATTTGTATACCTTGTACCACTAATATATTGTGTAATGGGGTAAAGTGGTTTTAGCTTGTCCATAAATCCGTCAAATATTTCGTTTCCACATGATGTTACATCTTAGACTTTTCTAATTCCTGTATGTGAGTGTACCTTGACACAAGTCCTTGTTTGGGATTGTATATTGCCTGCCTGCATGTGTTCAACTGTTCATTTGCCTGTTAGTCCAACACATACCAGGCGTCCACATAATATATCTTGGGTAAAACATATGGAATCTTAAATTTTAGTAAAGAAACCATGTCTAGGATTGTTTTTGGACCTGCCTGTGCCCAACCATTAATCTACATGTACTGGTTGTTATGTCCATTATCTGTTTTCCCAGGATATCATGGTTCAAACATTGTGGCTTGTAGTGAGATATGGGTGCCAGTTTTATATCTCTATATAATCTGTACATATTTTGTAAAAATACTGCAAAGTATATATTTTGATAGCATACATATTTTTCAAATGAAAATGGCTAAATACCTATTCCGGCCTTGTACATGTAAATATGAGGTTAGTCCTTGGAGATACATATATTCATTTTGAGCGTTGCTGAGATTTAATAGCACAGGAATTTATTTTCTGACGTTGATTGTGTAACACCCTCCTATACAGAATGTGAATATAGCCATTGTTGCACGTACCTGCAGGATCTCTGTTTCTGGCTATTGATTACGTATTGACCAGCTTATCCACTCACTGTGGAAGCTGTCTGACTCCTCGTTGGAGGAATCAGTTGATCCCATTAAAGACAAGTGAGTTACATGTACAGTTCAGCTATTCGCCCTGTACACAGCGGATTGGGTCCTCGTTGAAGACAACACCTACCTTTTGTGGAGATCCCAGACACCATTTGGTTATAGGCAGGTGGCAGCAGTATAAAGCATGGTCTTACAAGGACAGTCCAGGGCCAAAGTGAAACCAAATCTCCAACACTGACTCACGTTTTTTTCTAAAATTGGCAATAATTTATAGTACATTTCCACATATATAACAAGCCCCAAAAAACGATGATAATTTTTTTTTTTGTCTGTCCTCCAACCTGGGAACTGGTGGAAAGTAATTTTCTCAAGTAGATTCCAACATTTGTAAAAGTATATTAAAAATAGTGATCTTAGTAGATCATGTTGATGTTATATATAATCAAGTTTGTTTTGGGCAGACTGAAGGCAGCAGGAGTTGATGTTTGGGCTAATTTTGACAATTTCCCAAGAGTTACATGTGGCCTATATAGTCCCACATGATGACATTGCTTAAATGCTTATAGCTGTGCATCTACAGGATGTAGATTATTTCATCCTGTCAATGAAAGATGGCTTCTCAAGATTTTCGTGTTTTGATTTAAATCTTTGTTCACCTTAATTGGTATGCCTACATGTAGTTGATGAATATAGAATATGAGCAGTGTCTGAAGAAAGAAGCCAGTTATGGGATAATTTTGTTCCTGCTGGTTTGTAAATTTCCCAGAAATAGCACACTCAATGAACACCCGGTGCATTACACATGCAATTAGACAGCTTTAGATGGATTATCT
The DNA here is from genome assembly GCF_032854445.1 of Liolophura sinensis. Classification (NCBI taxonomy): domain Eukaryota; kingdom Metazoa; phylum Mollusca; class Polyplacophora; order Chitonida; family Chitonidae; genus Liolophura; species Liolophura sinensis. The sequence goes on along the minus strand of NC_088301.1, from coordinate 45,131,588 downwards.
GCTAAATGATGCCATTGTCAACAGAGCCTGGCATACAAGATCAATGGTTCAGGCAGCCAAGACATTCTGTGTCTGACACTCTTCCATCTAACCTACCCTACCATCTTGGCCTTCCTCAGCTAAGGAACATTTTGCTAATTGTAGCTTGAGGAAGATGGAAGTGGACACTAGATGTCCAGGCTGTAAAAAGATGTGAAACAAGGAATGAATGTAGGAAAGAAACAAGCGAGCTGATCCCTGAATCACAACATCTACTATATTATTAAAGAACATTTTATTTTGCCATTTGTTTTTTGAACGAGAGGAAGACATTTTAATAATGCAGTAATATAGTTTTTTCAGATTTTGTCTTGGAATCAAGTATTTACCTAAACTTCTGTGTGAAAAACAATTATTTTGTTTTTACGCTGAAAAGCTGATGTTGTTACCATGTATTCGATAATATAATGTGGACATATATACATGTGTTTTGTATGACCCTGCACTCATGCTTATTGAAATCTAGTTTTATACAGCATAAAAGTGTTTTAACAGAATGTTTTGAGAATACTGTTTACATGTACTTAATAATAATAATTTTTCTAATATCAGGTAAAAAACATAAATTCTTCCATCATATTTTTCATAATGTCATTCTAGCTTGTAGAAAAATGAAATTAATTTCTTGGAAGTTATGGATGAGCTAAACATTTTGTTTCGTTAATTATTCATTTTGTTGAACATAGGTTGAAATTGATTTCCTTTGTGTTTCACTAAACTTGCGGCTCGCCCTTGTCTATTTTGCTTGGGTGGCTTGTCACTTTTGATCATTCATTTTTCCTGGAAAAGATTTCTTCATCTGTTTTATTTTTTGTGCCATGGATCAAGAAATAAATGTTCTTGTTTTGTCCTAGAAAACTGACATTATTCTTTGGCGTAGTCTAATTTATATTTCTATTCATATCTGTCTTTTTTTTTCTCTTTTTTTCTCAAAGACGGGATATATGTTCTAATTTTCTGTGAAATTAAACTAGCTTATTTGCACCTCAGAATGTTTTGGCAGCTCTGTAATCATACATGTATGCTGAGTGGCCTGTCCTAATGTGAGGATATGCTGGCTCATTAAAGTTTGATTTATAACCTGTCCTTCTGGGTTCATTGAAATCTAATGCAAACAAAGAATATTACACATTATTCATCAAACTATCTGACCAAGACGTCGTTTGACAATGGATGATATGAGAAATTTCAATAAATAGAGCTATTTTTGACACTTCATTTACAAAGTTGTGTGATTGATATGACAGGATTTTGTTCATTTGTGACACATAATGGCTTAGGGGATGGCGTTAAGAATCCATAAAATCACTTATAAGAATATTTGTGTAGAAAGTTTTCATCGAGAAAGAAAATATTGACGTAATCCTTAATGAACCTTGTCATGGTGTCTTAGATTTGATAATTTGGCTTTCTGATTTGTTCATTGGCGGAGTGAAAGGGAGTGGATAGGTAGCATTATAAATATATAATGAGGTTTTAACCAGCCTTAGAGTCTACTGTATGGTTGACCTTAAAGGCTACCATATGTGCACCTGTGTCTAGTTCTTAAGTAGTTTGTGTGGATATAAATTTTGTAGGTACGACAGGTATGTAATTATTCCTGAGGATGGAACACATTAAAAAATTCAGGTAAATAAGTTGCTGCATCATTTTGATAAGACCACAGCTGGAAACACTGGGTACAGGTGTTCTGAATTTCACCTGTCGTCAAATAATTCAACTGTCTTATGTGACAGCACACCTGAAAATGGGGATGCCACAATGATCAATTATTAACAATGTACTTATTCATGCTGATACCACAGGCATGTGAAAGTGCAGGTCTCTTTTTATTTCTTTTTTCACAATTACACACATGTATCAATATAATCAACCACATACATTCTGTATACAGTGAAATAACTAACGATATTTCCATGCAAGCAGTTTAAGCCAACAGACTTCTAATTGGCTAATATTAGATGTGACTTTTTGATGTAAATAACCACTTTTAGTTAATTT
>NC_088301.1:45059301-45129348 GCF_032854445.1 Liolophura sinensis | reverse complement strand
ATTCGATGGAAATACAAGGGACGCTACATTAATACCAGCTTACCCAAGTATGAAGTAGACCCATTGAAGAACACCTTGTTAATTAAGAAGGTGTCGCTAAGTGATGATGGAATATACACCTGTGTGGCAACAGTAGGTGTGGACATGGATATGAAGGCTGCAGAGCTGAAAGTTAAAGGTAAGCTGCAATGAATTCATTCTCTAAATGTTTTTCATAACATTTTATTTATTGGAAATAAGATTTGTACATATCCACGAAAATGATTAAATTGATTTTTGTAGACTTATGGCATTGGGAGTAAACTGCTATTAAAAATCAGATTCTACAGTGATTTGTTGTGACCCATAAAGTGGGTATCGTTTTTCCTGTAAATTGTATGTTTCAGGATCCATTTGGCAAATGCATTTATAACAATGTATGCATATCCATTTTGATGTATTTATTTATTTGACTGGTGTTGTATGCTGTACTCAAGAAGATTTCACATATGATGACGCCCAGCATTATGGTGGGAGGAAACCTGGCTCTGCCTGTGGGGAAACCCACAACCATCCGCAGGTTGCTGATAGACCAGAGAGGAAGCCAGCATGCATGAGCTGGACTTGAAGTCACAGCCATATGTATTTTGAGTGTAGAAGTCTAATAGCATGGTGGCCTCACCTCCTCAGGTAGTTAAAGCGCTGGCTTGCTGCAACTGTCAGGCCTTTGACCAATGGGGTTGTGTGTTCAAGTACAGCTCTTGCTGTTTCACCTGCTGCTTTAAGTCACGAGGCTGTCAGGTACCTGGTGAAGATTAATGGCTTTTACTACAGTTTCCTTAATTCATAAACCTGACCGCCATCATAGTGGCGAAAATCCTTAAGCACGAAACATTAAACATCAATCAGCATGTGTGTGTTAGTGATCACACACATATCTATTACTATATCTATTCATATAAACTATTTTCATGGACAGTGTATAATGATCTTTAATCTGGCATATACTTCATGTTAACGTTTGCTTCATCATTAAAGAGAATATCCCAGAGGTTTTGGGGGAAAAAATCAGTTAGCACCAATTCAACTCAATCTTTTGCCAATATTTTAGAATAGCAAATATAATTGTTAAATAACTCTCACTGCTATAGCCGTTTTAAACTGTGAAGTTCACCTGACCTGGTAAATAATTTCTTGTCTTTGTGAAGAAATACATGCCAAACACCTTTGTAATTAATAGGCTTTCACTTCATGTTATCCATTTGCAAGTCAAACACTGATATCAATAACTCACACTCATTGATATCATAAACTCCCCATAGTATGTAGAAAAGTTTCCAGGGCATTCCGCTAGATTTATGGTGTGAAACTTCTGCAAACACTTTTAAAAAAATTGAGTTATCAATTATAATGCCAGTGTTCCTGGATCATTTGAGTGGAAGAGAGATGTATATGTATGAAAAACTGATTCCATCTCAACATATTTCCAGTTTACAGTGTAGGAACTGCAGTTAGATGATAAAAAAAATGCGTTGTTGCAAACCTCTTAGTAGATTGAACAGCATGATATTTTTGCTGCAAGTCGTACAGCTTTAGGCTAAAATTGAATTAAATTTGATGGAAAAGGGCCTGTCTCGTGTCAGCTGCTCTCCCATGTCCCAGAAGGCCTTGTTTTATGTCAGGATTAATTCATCGTTGTGGCTCTTATGCTCAGCTCACCCCTTAATAGTTAACATGTGGGATCATGTGATATCACTGCAGTGGTTGGCATTGCAGGTTCATTTGACATATTTTGTTATCTAACTTATCTTCATACACTGGAATTACCCAATAAACTGGCATTTTGGTTGGAATTTTAATTTTTTCCTTCAAAAGCGTTTCATATTCAGATGCTAAATTAATCACAATAACTCATGAAATTTTAATTCATTGCAATTTATGGCTTGCCATGGCCATAAAATTTTAAGATACAATATAGTTTTCTGTTTCTCTTAAAAAAGGTGACAACTATTTAGGATTGATGGTGCTTGTTAATGTAATAAGTAAATCATGGTGTTCACTTAGAACACTGGACATTTGGCCTTTTTCAAGTATCTAAGAATTATTAGAGAATTTTGTCAGTCGTAATACCAATATATAGCCTAAAACTCATGTCAGTATAAGATTAGAGAGGGTTAGGATAAAGTGTAACCATTTCTGTAGACTTTGGAGACAAAAACAGACACGTCTTTGTCTTATTTTCACTGACATCAACATGGGTTTGTGGCTAGTTCATGTGATGTAAAGTCCTAGGCCTAAGTTCTGTCTTGTCTGAAGCTGTAAAGATCACATATTGTTTTTTTTGTGGCCAGATGTCCAAACCATCGATATCACAAAAATATTACATGATCTAATCAAAGACAGATTCCCTGGGATAAATGGGATAAAAATTAATTGGCCAGTCTTGTCACTGTTATCAAGGATGGCTGGAAACCTCACTGGGCACAGAGGTGCAGCCATGTAATTAAGATGGATGGGGCACCCAATTTGTGTTTCCCCGCTATTACCAAATAAGACTTTTGGAATCTCTCCAATCTGAACCACTATCTAACATTCGACCCCACATTTTCTGCCATCCAAAAGAAGGAAGTACTTCATTTCCCTTATCCCAATTAGTAACCTTTGCTACTCGCAGCATATCTAGACCTTACAAACAGAAGGACAGTTATGCATAATATTTGTAGTTTTTCATGAATAAGATTAAAACACATAGATTACGAAGAAGAGTGATTATGCACTTTGCATGTTTTGATATGTTATTTTGACAAAAAATTTTCTTGAAAGTTTTGATCTAAAGAAGACAAACTATTCATTTAAGGTTATACATGTAATTAAAAAATCATGGTTTCTGTGTAGCTTGTTTAATGAAAATGGTTAAATGGTACATAATTAATATCTATAACTTTCAAGGACTTTCTCTGCATCTGAAAGTACATTTTTAGATACCAAACTTTTTAGATGAAAGGCAGTAGTTGTAATTAATGCTTTGAATTCTTGTGACCTACTAAACCAAAAAGGATAATCTACATTAAGCATAAATAAAATCACATGTAGTGAATTTACTTCGATTTGTATTTTTCAGTATGGAACCATTTTTGTAGTTTGTCTCTTTGAGTTTGACACCAGTAATATTAGCTCTTGTAGAATCAGTTTTATAATATGGAGTAAAAGCTGTAAGCACTTTTCAAAGGGCCATTATGTGAGAAGATTGTAGGTGGTGATATCTGAAGTGCAAATTTAGGTAATAGAATTCTAATTACTATGGAAAGTATATAATCAGTGACTGCAGACACACTTGGCACTCACATTATTGAGCTGTTGGGTATTTGTCATACTGAATGATGATGGTTGTGAAAAAAAAAAACGAATCTTTTTTAACAAAGGAAAGACATAATGTACAGAAGGTGCATACATTTTCGTAGATGTTTGACTGAAACGAACAAGAGTGTGCTAAAGCTACCCACTGCTGGCCTCTGTCCCAGAGAAAAACATTCTGATATTCATTCAGACTACCATGGTATTCATGCGGAAATCTAATTCTGTCTGAAAGAGGTCAGAGTTTAAATTATCTCCACATGGTGGACTCTGGAATTCCTAAAACTATCTTCATGTGAATACGGATGAAGTAATTAATTGATGCAAATTGACATGCTGTTGGCTGGAGAGCCCACTCTTGACCCTCGTCAATTTATCTGGAAGACCTATACATCATTTCTTGTGGCTTGATTGTGTGATAAGCTTTATTCCTTAATACATGTAGTTTTGGTAGTGGCTAAACCACTCAGAATATAGGCTTGATTCGGCTCTTGTGCTATTGTACTGATGATTGGAACTGGCGTTTGAATTTGATATTTTGTCTGAAGCAATTTGGTCTTTATTTGACAATATTGGTTCAGACATAGATACTAGATGAGTTGCAGCGTAACGAAATTGGAGACGAGTTTAGTTTTGTGATCCCTTCGCGTCAATGGATCAGTCCGAAACAGTTGGGGAGGTTTTTCGCTTTGAGTAGGAGATCGATTCTAGGCAGCCTTAACTCTCTCCAATTCCATCTTTCCTGTACAATTGTCTGGATCTTGGTCGGCATCGCATCAGATGACCTCCCCATGAATTACAACAGGGTTAAGACAATAGGAAACAAATGGCTAGGCAGATTGGGCCACTCCGTACCAATATCTACCGATGGGTACTAGTTACTGGGCCTTAGGTCTCAAATGACAAAGATGGATGGTGCCAGCAGCAGACCCAGATTGAATGTGTCTCCTAAAAGTACAACCAGATTACTTATCCTTTGTTATCTGGTGCAGTGACATGTAGCTAAGGCCCAGTATATATAAGTATATACCCAAATGATGATAATGTCAGAGTAATGGGCTTATTGCACACCTTCTTTACATTAGATTTTAATCAGCTATAAACAGTGAAACTTGAATAAACGCTCCTCTCTTTTCCATTATCTCTGAATGTTATGATTGCAAATTAACAAAGCTGCCAATAGTCATTAGGAATACCAATCTGCCAATAGTTCTTAATATTTTTCTGGTCTTGATCAATTTACATGAAGTCGATTAACCTTGTTTTCTATTGTTTTTACATAAGAAATAATTTCCGGTGCTACAGATGACATTTGTTAGCAGTTCCTGGTATTTGACTTGCCCAACAGAAGCCCTTTTTCTGCCAAATTCAGTGTTTGTCTCTCCTCAAATGTTATATATCTCTCAATGGTAGTAGAAAGATCATTTAATGTATTTGATTATTGCCAATGAAGTCTTAATTGTCTTATTTGGCATGTTGTGTTTTATCGCTATATGTACATCTGTATAAATCAAGCTTTGTTATGTGAGATTGATTATATAATTGAACGTTTCTCATATTGAAGTAAATTTGAAGTGACATTCCAAGAAGATAACTGAGGGAAAACAGAATATATGTATACATGTTGTAGTGCTTGGGGTTTAATGTTGTACTTAGCAATTGTAGTGACAAAAGAGATTATCTAGCTATTAAAATTAATCTTTCACACTGACATGTTATTTCTTTGATTTGTTATTGCAGGTGTAGCATTTAACATCCTTTTGAAATCAAGTACAAAGAAAAATCATTTGTAAAAGCCATTCATGGCCACAGATAGTTTATAATGAGTGGTTAGCATAAGAACTTCCTGTAGATTTCCTGCCAAGGTATGGTGTTAAAGAGAATTCTGATAAACATGTGTGTGCGTGGTATTCCAGAGGATATCATAGGCATGGGTTTTAATTAGAAATATGAGATTTCCGATATCCTGAGGGAAAGGTTTCTAAATGGCTTTTTAAAGCCAGCTAGTTTTTCAGCAGTCGATGTGGTCCCAACGGTCAGATTTATGGGGTGCGTTATTAAAGCGATAGAGGGTAATGCCCAAGAGGTGGCGAGGATACAGAAAAGCCGCAGAATTCTGTTGAGATTAATACTAGTGTTTCAGATATAATGAAGATGTATACCAATCATTAAATTGTCGTAGGGAAGTTTGACAGAGGAAGCCCTTTCGATAGAGGGCGATGCTGACAGATTTATGCCCAGATCCACAACATAGCTTTACTTTTATCAGTAACCACCACTAGGACTGATATCGAATATGTACTTAATTGCCTTCCTCCTCGTTCTTTTGTTTAAAACAAACTCCTTTGTTCTTATCAACACCACATCAGGTGCATTTTCCTTCAGAGTTTAAAAACTTGTAATTGTAAAGTTTCAAGATAACCTCCCTTAAAAAAAAAACATTTCTGTGAAAGGATTCCTTTCCAGAGAATTCCACAGATTTCTCTGGACATCAAAGCAGTAACCTTGTTAAATTGGATAATCAAGTGTGTGATAAAAAATTTAGTTGCAGAATTGTTTGAATTAAAGCAGTAAAACATGCTATAAACACAAAATTCCAAAGTAACAGTGCATGAGAAACTGTATACACGTTCTTATTGTTACCTTTTTTTATTATTGATAATGAATCACATATTTTCTGAACATTAACAGAATAAATCTAGATATATGCAATTACTAAGATATATGAATTTTAGTGGTGAGGATGTATTGGTCTATTCAAGTCCTCAGAATCTATTATTTTGTGGCTGGGCAGAGATAAATGGCATGCAGTAGCACTGATGGAGATCTCGATAACAGTTGGTTGATTGATAACTTCCTGGCAAGCACAGTGTAGATATCTGCCAAGTCATCATGCATCCAGTCATCGGCAAATGATGGAAAGAGCACATTGATGGGTTTCCTCAGTTATCTAGTATCGGCCCAAACCATCAGACACCCATTTCTAAGCCATCTTCCATAACCTATACTCTTTTTTTCTTACTATCTTATGTCATTAATTATTTATGGTTGTACAAAATGGAGAATTATTGAGCTTATTGATGATGTAACTCAGGATGTATGTGTCGTTCAAGTCAAAATGCAGTCAGGGCCATATCCTGATGCTTATCTTACACTTGTTGTAGAAAGGGCATGCATGTACATTAACTGAAGTTCTATGTCCAGAGCATGTACAATGTAAGGTAGGGTTTTCTCTGCTTTTGACTGAGAACTGTTGATATAAATGTGTGCAGTATATACATGTGTTTAATTAAAAAACAGGTGTCTGTAACAACTAATGGTATATTGTAGCTTGAGCAACAAAAGATTGTTACCTCTGAGGCTATCCTAAAGAAAAAACCTTTGTTTGGCAAAACCTGACCCTTTTCAGAAAAAAAGGGGGGGGGAGGGATTTTTTTTTTTTTTACATTCTCGCTAATGAAAAATATAAATATTTTAAAGAAGTATGCTGTGAAGATAAAAATGAAGATGAAAAAAACAACCTTATATCAAAATCTGAATAAGGTTTAGAGTAGGGCCCTTTTTGGAGAGTCACCGCCTTGTTAACACTGAAAAACATTTGCACATGTTTACCTGAACGTGCTTATTGGCATTGGCGTCTGTTTAATGTCTGTCAGTCACATGCTGTGTGCAGGGAATACACACTCTTGCCAGATATAGCTTACCACATGTATGTGTATAGGCATAATTGGCTTATTTCACAAAACAACTGGCTGGATCGATCATGCTAAGGGCGGTAAGTGAACACGAAATTTACTGATGCTGTTCGAGGGTGTAATGATGGAAAGCTTTAAAGGCTCTTGGCACTTTCATGAGGACGGAAAATCTGCACTGTGTAGGTTGTTCCTCATTCATCCAATGTGAAAGTTTTACTAAGGCGTGTATAGGAAACTAAGAAAGCACCACTGAATATGTTTTGAAGATGTTCTCCACATTTATCGGAATGCCTATAGTAATTTATTGAGCTGTTTCTCCCCTGCTGCAGAGGGTTTTGTTGAGCATTGCGGGAGACTGAGCATCTTGGCGCCATCCGTCTGTGTGGCACAGATAATTGCCATCTTTTTCTACGCCCAAATCGATGTCTTCTGGGACATCAAAGAACTAGCCGACTTCTCGATGGAGTGTCTAATGGCGTATTAAGTGTAAGGTTTTTCACGTATTTAAAAGATGCATACAGGTTTACTGATGTAATTCTGTTCATGTATATTCCAGCGTTATTTACCATAGAGGTGAAAAGAAGGTGTTACCATGTTTATAAAGGGTCTTTTTTTTAACCTTGCAAATACATCTAGAATGAATACAGTGTATATGTTCTTAACACTCATGTGTATATATATATATATATATACCTGTAGAAAAGGTAGAGAGAAAGCTTTGTTTCTGCTCAGTGAAGGCTAATACATGTAAATATGTCTAACTAAATTATACTGGAACATCTACGTCAACTATAGAAATCCATTCTCACAAGGTTACCACACAATCAAGTTTTGAAAGGCTATTTGTGTTTAGATTTCGCCGAGGAATTACATTGTTACTTCACCAATGTGAATGAATGGCACACATAGGCAGCGTAATAGCTCTACTGCCACTGTCCTTTTATCAGCCAATTTTGCCTAGAGTTCCTCTTAACCTTTTGCCTGATTTCATTGGCTGGGCTAGTGGCTATCCGTCTTCGCAAAGTCAAGGCCCTTATTCTGGGTCCTTGGAGATGGGGTTCTGAAATGACACGGAAACTGTGGAGAATTCATTGGGGTGTATGAAAGAGCTGTAACTGTCAGACAACTGCCCCATCTTTTCCTGTGGATGTATGGCTGACATTATCTGTCATGGCAACCTAGTTTCATAGAAGGTCAAAATAATTGTCAAAAAAGCTACAGCATAACAAGTGTGTGTAGTTACAGGAATGAACATGGGATGTGATAAATGCTGTAAAAATTTAAGCCATTGGCACAGGTTTTTGCAATCGGCCATTTTCTGCTCATTCACAAAAACTAGCAGCTATGCTAGTGCTCCAGCTCCAGAGGCTGTTATCATTCAACAATGGCAAAAATAACACCTGCATGTGTCATAATCATTTGAGAAAAACGTCAGTCATTTTTCACTGAGTCTGCACATGCTATATTTTTCTGCGAAAGCAATGACTTTCTGCGCACTTTCTCAATAGAAATATTTTAATTAACCCTATTACATTTATTTTGTTGAAGATTTGTCTGTTTTCCTTAACTGATTTTCTGTAAAGATTTAGCGTATCAGTTCCTAGACAAGTCTGGCCCACCAAAGAGATTACCACTGGTGATTGGCTGATAGAGGCGACAGCTCAGAGTCATCAATAAAGCAAAACATGGCCTACATTGAAGACTTGAGAAACAACAGAAAGAAATGAAGTGTAGTCAAGAACTTCAAAAGAAAACTAATTTCTTGGAAGGGCTTAGTAATTTGAAGAACTTCATTAGAGGTGTTCAATTCAATTTTACCAGTGACAAGATAGTTCATTTCATGTTGTATAGCCATTGCACCTTGCACATGCATGTATACCATCTGCATTCTGACATACATTATTCTTTTCCACATAGCTATATTGGTCCAAAATTCTGCATCTGAAGTAGTCTGTAAGTTAATTTGATTGGCTCCAATCACATGAGCAGTAAATTGAGGTTGAAATTGGAGAGACAGAATGGCGTGCGGTTGGAGAGACCAATTTTCTTCAGCCCCTGGCTTGCATGCTAATTACTTTCTTTGCGAGTCATTTTGAAGTTGCCTCCCCTTTTTTATAAAGGGTTTCCCTCCAGGGGGACTTTTTGCTTGAGTGATCACCAAGACGTGTGGCTTGAAATATTAATTAAAGCACCTAAGCGACCAGGTTAATGACATTTATGCAGCTGATTCTTTGTGTAATGAAGTTACAAATTTGTTTAATAGTATTTATTTTGAACACTACAGAAGTGATGTAAAATTCACTTGAGGAAAAGCTCTGTTTAATTCATTTGGTTTTAGAGTATCAAACCAAATGACCTTTTTCTTTTCAAAGGTAAGATCTTTCCAGAATGTGTGACTACATTAATCACTTAGTCAACACAGTTGGATCTGAACATGAACATGTGTTAACCACATAGGCTATGTTTATATTCCACTGAAGAGACATTCAGATGCAATGAATTTTCTTTGGGCAAATTGCTTGAAAAAATGTAAATACAGTCTTGCTGTTACAAGGACAGCTCATTATTCATTGTACACGTAGGATCTTTGTATTTGTTAGTCATACCTTTCATCATTATTTTAAAGTATTGTACCTTTTGTTGTTTTTAGCGCCACCTGATCAACCAGTGGACGTACAGGTTATCAACTGCTTGGCACATTCAGCGGAAATATTGTGGAGACCTGGAAATGAAAATGGCGATGCCATTAAAAACTTCATTGTGCAGTTCAATACTTCTTCTGACCCAGACCATTGGTATGATTACGATGAAGAAATTCCACATTTTGTCAGAACTACTGTTGTGAACCTGTTTCCTTATGGGAACTATTCTTTTCGTATGGTGGCACGGAACTCTGTTGGATTAAGTACGCCAAGTTATGCCACCAGGAAAGTTTGCTGGACACCCCCAGATCATCCTGATGGTAATCCAGAGAATGTGCGGACAGTTACCAATAAGAAGGGGAAGCTCATCATAGAATGGACAGTAAGTGGCTATTTTGTATGATTCCATGTCCATCCATGTATTACATGTAGTTTCAGGGGCCTCCGTGGCCAAGGTGGTCAGCACACCCGGGAGCCACTCACCAATGCGATCGCTGTGAGTTCAAGTCCAGCTCATGCTGGCTTCCTCTCCAGCCATACGTGGGAAGGTCTGGCAGCAACCTGCAGGTGATCGTGGGTTTTCCTCTCACCATAATGCTGGCTGCCATTGTATAAGTGAAATATAAAAGCACCAGGCAAAAAAAAAAATAAATACATGTAGTTTCACAAATTAACTTGAATGTCATAGAAGCAGGATACTTTTCTGTGTTGATTTCTTTGATTGGTATTGCTTTTAGATTTGTGTTTATGGCCACCATGAAGAATGGAGAACAGGTGTTATTGGGGAAGATGCTTAGCTTTTCTGTTGACAAAGCTGATTTAGCTGCGACGTGTTCAGAAGAGAAGTTTAATTGAGCTCTGGGGTTAAAGATCTTAAGGATCTTGTTAGAATGTCTCCTTGAGGAATGCTAATTGCCAAAACGTGATGGAGAGCATCCATCAAGGTCGAACGTGAGTCATCCGATTCTTGTGGCACAAGACTCAAACACTGACTGAGCATTCCTTCTTAATTACAAAAAGATTTAAAACATAAGCTTGTTTTTTTTTAATTTGTCTGTTTAAGCAAGATGTCTCTATCATTCTCTGATACACTGCAGTTTGGCCTTGTTATTTGATGAACAAGTACAATTTAAACTTCTGACAAGTCACTCGTGGACATGACATTGACAGACTGATGAGAAAGACTCAGTTTTCTCTTGAGTGTTCAAAAAAAGATATAATTGTCTTGGTCAGTCTTGTCATGTACGGTTAATTTGTTGGGGGTTTGGGTTGGAGTTGGGGTGAAAGTTGTTATGCACAAAGCCAAAGACAAAGATTTGTAGCTCATTGATCATCACTTACATGACCATCTATCTACATTTACATCACCATATGGCCCTAGCCCAAATGTTCTTTTTGTCATTTAAAATTTTTGTGACATATGTTGTATTTTGCGTTAGCCTCTTCATCTTCAGGGCATTTGGAAGGTACATGTAGTAAGGGAAAGCTTTATAACAAATGAACTATTCATGATGTTGAACAAATGCAAAAGCTTTGTGAATTCTGCCAAATGTTCACAATAAATCTTACCATACAGTTACATAGAAAGAGATGGTAGAAATTCAGAATGGGAAGAGTGATGATTAATTTCAATAGACAGAATCCATGGCTGAGAGGGTTAGCATGCAAGTGCAGCGCTAAGACCGCGGAGCCTGTTTTCCATGTAATCGCTGTGAGTTCATGTCCAGCTCACGCAGGCTTCCTCTACGGCTGTACGTGGGAAGGTACCTTCAGATGGCCCTGGGTTGTACAAGTGAAATATTCTTTAGTATTCTTTAGTATTTAGCAAAACATCAAATAAATAAATCAATACAAGTGAAATATTCTTGAGTATTCTTTAGTATTTAGTAAAACATCAAATAAATAAATCAATAAATCAATAAGCAATAGATCCAAAAAGTCTGCCCCAACCTACTCACATGTGATATAATGATAGTGATATTTTCACATACATTGTAACTGATGTAATTTTAGACAAATATTTAGCTGTCTAAAGACCGAGGAGCTGTCTAAATCTGTGTGAGTTATTCTAAAAATAAATTTAGAACTTTTCCTTGCCTGTACATCTTACATGTACAACGCTTATATGTGACTAGTAAAAATCTGACATTAAAAGCTACATCTGGAATCCAACATTTGATCTGAACTAAGGTTCTAATGTAATGTGGCTGACAGGACATATGTAGCACAGTTTATGTCCCCATTGTGAATGCAAAGGTGACATCTTGATTGCACCTGTTCTTTTTTGGGTGTGATGATCTTGTGAGGAATATGTGTAGAAAACTAAAGACAAGGTAAATATCTTAACCTGTTCAAAGTTGGTACACACATCCTTACAGATATTGCAAGATCTTTGCTTTACTTTTTCTTTTTTACCATATTTTTGCAGATTTGGAACAGATTAAATGTTAAAATGTTAGTAGGTCTGAATAACACAGTATATGTTCTCCATAACAGATAAGAAAGATGGGAGGGGGGCGGGCACTTATGTGTTTGTAAATACAAAGCAGCCTGTATATTTTCTTCTAAATCTGTGAGAGTCTGATAACCTGTGGTTTGTTATGGAATTTTCAAGGAGTTGACAGGTTAAACATAGATGTATATAATGAGCGAATTCTCCTTGCTGTACTGTCAGATGCAAACTTTTTGAGCCAACAGGCATTTGTTTATTATAGTTGTTATATGCAGGTGTTCAGATTAATAGTTATAGATAGCATAGATTATTTTTTCATTTTTTTTTTGTAGATTTGACTCACAACACCACAGTTTTTAGGAAGCCTGGAAATAGGAGTATTGTTATACAACTTCTCCTGTACAGTTTGGATAACATTTAAGACATGTCATTATTTTTTTTTTTTCTGATATCGTTGATATCTTATCTCATGTTGTTGGGGGTAAAGTAGGGATGGGGGAGGGGTTGGGGGGGTTGGGGGGGGGGGGGGGGGGTAATCTTGTGGTTTTCCAGCATGCTTTCAAATGTTTTAGCTCCTGCACCAAGGGGAACATTAGCACTGAAACAGTTTCCTTCAAAGAGTAAAAGCATGCATTTGTAATGGTTAAATTCTGTGACAGCCCTTATCAACCGAACTAACATTGTCACTTTGTAACCTTGCTTTTCCCTGTATCTCCATATTAATGGAGCACTCATAATCATGACCAAAATTTGTTTTTAAAGTATGTTTGTAACTTGTTTTCGTTTGTCATATTTTTGATGCTTACTTCAGTTCAGGCTAATTTAATGATAAGAATATGGAAAGTACAGGCACCAAAAACCTACATGTAGATTACTATATGCCCTTGGTTTATAGCGTAAGGTTCCGCGTTCCACCAGATGTCATAATTATCAGTAAACAGACCAAAGTAATGCTTACAATTACTTGAATGATTGAAAGTTGTGCTTTATCCGTGAACTGGCTTTTGAAACCAAGCCACTTTTTCATTGGTTTAACTATGGCACAAGTGTTCACCAACTTTCTTGAAAACCAAGATGTAACTTTTTGAGTGAGTGAGTGCTTAGGGTTGTAACTTTTTGATGATGTACAGCTATTACATCTACACTGTAAATGCACTCACATTTTGAAAGTTTCCAATAGCATTTTTGAAAATTAATCTTTGACTCATAGGTAGAAAAGTCACAGATATTAAGAAATAAATGGTAGTAAAAGTATTACCTTCTTGGCTAGGCAATAGTGATGAATTTATTTCATTGGCACAGATAAAACATGATTCCATAGATACATTAACAGGTATAGTTTTATGTTTCGGCCTATCAGTGTCACAGGTTGGATAATTTTATTTGTGGATCAGCCAACAAATGTAGATAAATATTGGCCATGTGGCTACATGATTCTATAGCCTGAGTACCCTGTGTGTTGCATATAGCAGTATCGTGTTACTCATGTCAGTCTGAGTCACTTGACTGTGCCACTAATGGATGACCAGTGACTAACCCCCCATTTATACTCTCCCACAGACCAGCATTTCATAACTCTGTCCTCAAGAGTGCTTCTATTAAAGCCTCTGTTCTCCCTGATATCCCTACTGTGACGGGAGTTATTATACCAGAACACTCACATACACAAACCTGGGTTTACTCTCCATTCTCCTCAATGATACATGTAGGATATGAGATGGAAAAGGATGTTTTATAATTGATTAGAGGCTGGGAAAAAGTCCATCATATGTGCAAGAATTTGTGATACCAGGAAATGATAAATGATTAAGGGATATTTGTATGGATTTTGTAGGATGACACAACATCTGGAGGAAGTGGTCCCAAGCCCCTTGCACAGAACACTGATAGCCCATCGACTGCACCTAGTATTGTGTTGGCACCATAACTGCATATTATGCTCCAGACAGACTAAAATTTCTCTAATTACTCAAGATTTTGGCAAATTTCTGTTCTAGAGAAAAGTGCATTGCTCTTGTTTTCCCTTTAGCTCAAAGATGAAAATATGTCTGTGCATTAAATTTAATATGTCAGTGTATTCAGTATAGCATAGGGTGTACGTGGTCACCAGATTAGCCTCTTAGATGGTATTCTTCTGCATTACCAAAAAAATAACCACCATATATGTATGTACCTGTAATAATTTATTGCAGAACGTGTAATTTATAAACTTTCTTCGTCATTGTCCAGGCCACATGTCCACAGGTATCAGAACTATTTCATTCTTCTCATTTGACACTAGTTTTGTTGCAAATAGTTCATGATACTACAGTTGGCCATTCTTTAAAGGGCTGATACAGCAATGTTATTTGACTGACAAACAGTCAGAGGTACAATATGGTATATGCATAGGGTCTAAGAAGTTTGAAACCATGCAAAATCAGACCGCGGGGTTGAATGAGAGGTAAAAATACAAGGCGCAATAAAACATTGATAAACATGTATGTTGCTATTGAGAAAAATCTTTTTTATCCTGAACTCTAAGTCTAAGAGTGAAATGGGCCACAAGTGCATGTGGTCATGTTTTCACAAAGGATTACACCAGATTACCTTTCGATTGGACAAACGAAGATTGAAAGCATGCCGGCGTGTATGGGCTGGCTGGTTCCGGGACTTGAATTAAATCTCAATGGCTTCTCCTGGCTAAGCTATTTTTGCACATCCCTGCTTCTTAATCACCTAAGCCCCCGATAACGATTCTGAAATGCCGAGTAAATATCTAAGGACAGAACTCTTACAAGTGGACAACGAAACTCCATTTGTGTTCACTGTTTGAATAAGTTTCTTATTGGTAGATAACTATTTCTTATTGTAAATAACTATTCATGGTGTGTCTGCAAAAATATTCAAAGATATTAATTAATGCATGTGGTTACAGCTCAGATATTGTAGTTGACATGAATGCATATATGCAGCTGTTTTTTTCCAAAAGTGTGCAGAATGACAGTCATATACAGTCATATGCAACAAATGCATGTTGACAAACAAAAGCAGTTGTCCAGAACACACATTACTGAAAAACACTACTGTCTATACCACCAGTAAATGTATATTTGAAATACATGTAGTAGATACATTGAATGAAATCTGTTGTATTATGTTGTATTATTTGGGTAATGGTCTTGGTCATAATAGCATAAGAAAAGCTCAAAAGTATCAGAGAAGTAATCATGCCAGGTGCACCATTTAAAAAGTTAACCATAAAAAGTTGTGGTACTTTGATCCTTTGTGCATCTGAGTGCTTTCATGCTAGAAATCATTATTTGACCTCAGCTGTCTTGTGTCCAACTTTTGTGGTTTAAAAACTATTGGAAGTTCAGTTGCCAATCTTTTTTTGGTGGCATATCGGTGTGATAAACATAACCTAGGTCCAAAGTTTAAATTGCTAGAGCTATCGTTCAATTACTGATATTAGGAAGTTTTTGGAGCCGTTCAGGCGAAGATTTATGGACTAGCGTGCAGACAGACTCGTTTTTGCTTTGTACAGGAGGGCTCATCAATCTTATCTGATCCAAGAGATTAGTTCTCAATCGTATTTAGTGGCTCTGGAACAAAGCGTTATCTAGTTTGCTTAAGTGATAAGTCCAGAGGTGATTTGTCTCCCATGTAAAAAGTCTTCACAGATACACACTTGGGGACTTACAAATCAAACCTTCTTAGACTACAAATATGTGAAAGCTTTTTTTTTCTCAACCTGTTACTCTTGGTCAAGTTGGCTGGGTATTTTCACAGATGCATCTAAAGCCTGAGAAATGAAAAAAAGAAGAAAAAAAATCATCAATACGTATTTATCTTGAAGCAGTGGCAGAATCTGGAGGGCTAGCTAGGGGCACTGAAGCCTACTCAATAACGTGAAAAGATTTTGTCTAAAAAAAAAAACAAAACCAAGAAGTCATTGATTTGAAATTTCTTGATGGAAACTTTTCTGCAGTCGAGATCTACTTTTGTGTAGCACAATATCAACACAATCCCTAAAAGTATACACAATCATGACCTTTTTGTAATGATTTTTATACCATTTCATATGTTATGTGTATTTTATTAATCCATTTGGTATCGTATTGATATGTGTGCTGATCTAAGTATTCGTTTACTCCCTTATTTTACAGCCAATGCCACGACTTCTACACAATGGGCCAGGTTTTCACTATGTTGTCAGTTGGCGACCCAAAGGTAGCACCTATTGGCACAGTCAGGTCGTGGAGAATTCAAAACAAGGCCAGATTGAGATTGATGTGGAGACTGTGTATGGTCTGTATGAAGTCAAGGTCAAGGCTGTTAATAACATCGGGGAGTCTTACCAACCTGCATTCGTTATCCTTGGTAGATCAGGAGAAGATGGTGAGTTTGTGTCATCGTTAAGGAAATTGAATCTTGTTTAGATGCATGTTTGTCTAAAATAACATATCTCTGTTCTCCACATTTGTGTGATATTCCTTCTGTTTGCACCTATGTTTCACTACTGGTATTTTAATGTGTGGAAATGGGTATATGTCAATTACAAAGTTTTTATACTTTTTAATATTTTTTTAATTTTATTATTGTTATTTCGGATTTTATTATCGTTATTTGGGATTTACACATTCTGTATAGATTATAGTCTTTTTTTTAGAGATCTGTTAGCCACATGGTCTAGATATTTCATATATATTGCTGGCGCAATTAGGTGCCGAACATAAATTTCCTGGTCCAATATACAAAGCTGTCGTGACCAATTTTAGGCACAACAGTCTGTGATATGTATATTCGGAAAGTGTAAATACCTAATACTGATAATATCATTACATGGTACTGTGAACTGGAAATCACTTTGATTCTTAGCTTAAGTAAGAAGCTATTGTCCAATATACCCTTTGCTGCATGCACTGAAATGACACAGTTCATACACTAAGCAGGCAGTCATCATCAAGCAGTACGCCTATACAAATCTGTGTCGCTGGAGAATTTCACAGCCCTCTGTTGAAAAGCTTAAATATAATAATGTCATAAAGTAACAGGAAGTCATTGTCATTTCTGCTAAGTAAAGATGACGTGTAATAACAGAATTGAAAGCATTCCTATTCAAGACAGCTAATGTGGAAAAGAATGAGTTGTGCCCAAGAGCTGCAGATATTGCAAGCTTTATATGGGCTGGACACTGCTGTATAAGGGGAGATAACCTCTGCTCTCTACTTCACTGTAGATGTGTATAATTGCGTATTATAATTCACAGGTACAGACTGGTTTATATATTATAATTGTTTGTGAAACGAAAAATGAAATAGACACTTGGAACATAAATAAACCCTACCCTGCAATTATGTTATCATTTTACATACAATACAAGTTCATAAGTTTTTGGAACAGGTGTTGTCAGTTATAAAAAATTGAGGAAACCCTCTAAACACAATCATATGCATTGATGATAAATGTAGGTTTACATTTTGTGGACTACTTTATGCAGTAAGGTCAATTTCTGTTATATCTGTATTATAGGGATCTGCATATCAATTACCCACAAGTGCATGTATAGTGTGAATGATCCTGTAGATCCACTAAGAATTTTCATGTAAAATGCGCACATGTAGTGTGCATGTATGAGTAGTATTACAAGATTATGTTTGCATGATGATAGCATAATAATAATGATGACATTAAATACAAAATGATTTCATTTTTGGAATAAATATTAAGTGTGGTTTATTAGAGTGTCGTCAATTTTCCCAACATACACTGACACTTGAAAGCTGCAAATACTGTATATCATATTTCAGAGCCACAAGTAGCACCAAAAGATTTCCGATTGGATCCTGACAAACCAGTGCAACCGCACTCTGCACACTTCATCTGGGAAGCTGTGGATACGACAGTGGAAAAAATACATGGCAGATTTCGAGGGTACAGGGTAAGATGGCTAGGTTTATGAAGTTTTTATAGATCAGGAAATGGATTTTTATCTTTTCAGTCATTATTATGTTATTATTCTAGCTTTTTCTACTTTTTGACTGAAATTTGTAAAAAGTTTGAAATATAATGAATTGGATAGCATGTACATGTAAATCATGGATTTACATTGTATGTGAAGTGTCTAAATTAATATACTACATGTGATTTCTATCATATTTTAGGGCCATCTTTAGCCCTAAATAGTGTATGAAAATCTGTTACCAGTGTGTGTGTATCCAAGGAATGATGCACTTATTGAGAAAGAAATTGCATCAAACTGCCTCAACATGGACAAAGTTATAGCAAACTAACTAGCTATTGTGAGTGTGGCATGGCCAAGTTCATGGTTGAAACAGGGGTTAACAAATCGAATGCGACATTGTGCTAAAGGATTTAAATTCAACATGATGTCAGTGGATAGGAATTTTCTGGAAATTGGTCTTTTGTTGTTTTTTTTTTTTTGCAACCCTATTGTCAAGGAAGGATTATTTCTGGGCAACAGTTAAGAAAGACACAGTTTGCTGCAAATCTTTAATCAGGAACTGGGATCAAGTGCAGCAATTAAAATCAGCTGAAGTTTGATCATGTTCATTTAATATGTTGATAAAAATGCTAATAAAAGGATTGATGTGAGAAAGAGAAATTGAGCACATTTAACGGAGAGCAAATTACAAAGAGAATGTGTTGTAGTGCAGGTCGCAGATTTCTTTTGAAGTCCATGCACTTGGAAATTTCCAATTTTCTCTGGTGTCTGATGCATCGTTAGTCTTTCCTCTGGCTCGTCTGACCTGAATATGTTTCTCAGACTTCCAGAGTCTCAACTGTGAAGAGACCGTCTCAAGAAACCTTAATCAATTTGTTTGAGAGGGACTGAGCAGCACAACTTCATTGACCCTGATATTTGATCATCTCACCCTGATTGTGTCGTCTGTTGCTTTCTTCTCAGTCGTCCTTGCAATATGGGTTATTTGCATTTACAGTATGGGTTTGACACTTGCTGTATTGGTTGTTCATCCCTTGCTGTATTGATGCGTTCATACATTTTCTTCTTTGATGAAGGCAAGGATGCTGCATATTAGTGTGGAATACGAAGCAGAGTTTAGACAACTGGTACATTTTTTCAATGTTCAATGTTCTGTTTTTTACATTTACACCACTGGCTCACTATATACACACCATATTTATAACACCTGAGTGGTACTATTATATGTGATCACCTCCCTAGTTCAATCAAATGTCCAGAGGGTGTGACAAGTTATTAAAGTAGAACCTTTGATCATGAAAATAATTTTGCTTCCTGTACTCTGAAGTCCTTGTTTTCTAGCTGCTTGAACCATGATTGTTAATGTATTGAAGAAAAAATTTTTGCCGGAATATTTCAGTAGTTTATGACTTTTTAATAAACATTGCCCATAAACCACATCATTCCATTGATTCATGTATTTGTTATACAATAATTACCTTTATTGACCTTAGCATGTCATAAAACACCACAGGTGTTGAGAACTTTGAAGACAGAGGACCTATATTGTAACTAGATGCATTTGCAGTTTTTAAGGATAAAATGAGAGCCTGGAGTTACATATGTATGATTTAAGGGCTATTGTGCCTACATGTTGATTTTAGGTTACACAGGAAAATTCCACCCACATGATCAAGGTCAGGGTTTTTCGTGGAGCAATCTAGGAAGATGCTAGTGGAAACCACCATGCTACGTTTCAACAAGCACTGAAGAAACCCCCAGTCCTGGAAGAGCTTAATCCAAACATTCATCTTCATTGGTCAAGAGCTTATTGTCTCAGCCTTTGACGGCTCTGAAATATATATGGGCATAAAACATGATGTAGTACAAAGCCATTGAAACAAATCTCTCATTGCTTGTTTCATTTTTGTAATGTTTCAGATTCGCTATTGGAAGTCAAGTGAAGGGAGACATAGGTTACGTCAGATAGATGTGTTCATTGATAGTCCAGGTAGGACCCATGGTCCTGACATCCGTGCTGCTCTGAACGGGCTACCAGCTTACACAGCACTCAGAGCACAGGTTGTTGTTATGAACACTCACTATACTGGCCCACCTAGCCAGACTATTGACTTCTTCACCCCAGAGGGCAGTAAGTAGTCTTAGCATATTTTATTCATAATACAGGTGCACTCTTTAGAGTAGTCTTATTTTGTTCTGGACAACAAAGGATTTCACCAGTTTCCTTTCGTTTGGTAGGATTTACTGTGAAGTACAAAAAGTAGGCCTGCTTGATGTTCATTAGTAGATCATTTAAGTTAGTAGGCACATGTTGTAATAGAGTCTATGCACAGAATTGGTTTTTCTCTGATTTACATTTATAATGGTCAGGAAACCTCTTGCAGATTTATAAAAGATGATGGTTATGAAAAGTAGTATTAAGTCTTTTTTTAAGCCTCGATGTAAAAACTTGCACATGATCTTGTATTGGCTGTTCAAGTGACAAATGTTTCTAAATGTTTTCATGTTTGTGTGATTTGTCTAGCTCCAGGAGCAGTAAGAGACTTACGTGTAGAGGCATTGGGCAGCTCCTATGTTCAGCTGGAGTGGCTTCCCCCTGATGAACCCAATGGCATACTACTGGGGTATGACATTGGGTACCAAGCAGGTACATCTGCATTGAACAAGTGCAATACACCATAAAAGCTTTATTAAAGCTGTGTTGTAAATATTGGAGTCCTATGAAGAAATAGGATATTGGAAGTGAAAAGTTAATACCTTATTAGGCAAGGTGGAAGATTTATAAGTCAGTCAGGTTACAATAAATATTGCAGCACACTGATCATATCCACCAAACATAAATCATTGGTAAGCAAAAAGTAATAAATGACCATTAATTGCCTGAAAACGTATACATATTGTAACTGTAAAGCCCTATTCTTCATGTGGGATATGTATAACTAGGCAATTAGAAAGTTATCAGTTAAAGTTTATGTTACACAGCTGATACAGAGTATGGATCACCGGACTATGGGGTATATATTCTTCATGCTCATGAGAGGTTGGGAGTGTATGTAGCACAGTCAGACATATCAGGGTTATCTGCCCCTGCACTCTAATACAAGATACTTTATAACGACTGTCAGTATAATGTGTCTTTGATTAAAACTAAAGGAAGGGGTGATACAAGTGCCTGTGACATATACTACCTATATATTAATGTGCTGTAAGTAGGAATTTAAGGGAAGATAACTTTACTTTACCCATTCTGAAATCAATATAAGAAGATATTGACTGAGTCATCTTTTTGGTTTACAGTGAGTGTCACAGAGGTTGGCCCTATCCAACCTCTCAAACCTGAGGTGCCAAACCCTTCCATGTTAGCGGCCAAAATCACTGGCCTGTCTGGTGGTCACCAGTACAGGTTTTACGTCTGGGCGCGGACTAAGGCTGGGCGGTCAAGGGATCCCAGTTTTGTGGATGTAGTCATGGAAGATGCAGCTGGTAAGATAGCAGCACAAGAATTGCTAATTTTGTGACATACGCATGTACATGTACCAGTAGAAAAATTTTACAGTTGAAAGTTTGGCTGTGCTCTTTCTTGTATAGTTGATAATTAACAGGTATATTAATGGCACTGGTTAATTGTAAAGATGAAAGCAATCCATGCAATTAAAAGTGTTTAATACATTGCAGATGATGGGAGAGTCTGAATTGCCTTTACAACGCCTCACACTCTATTGTTTGCATCAGCAATGTGTGAGGATTTTTCATGAGTTGTCTCCCTTTCAAGTTGCTGATTATTAGCAAGTGATATCTACAGTGTATTTTCTTACTTCAGAGTTTGACTCAGCATTACCTGTAGTAAATTTGTAACTGAAATAAGGCTATTTAGTGGCAACTGAAATTTTACAATTCTGTCTTACCACTTCCAGATCAAAGAAATGGTGAATATCAGACATCTAACCACAAACGTGAGGACAGAAGAGGAGGTGACCCAACATCAAGTACAGATCTGGCATCTTTATCGCGATTAACACTGTCTACCTCCTTAGTCCTTACAACTCTAGTCTTCCCATTTTTGTAGAAAGAATTTTGGTGAACATTGTGCTGTCTCGATCTTTAACTTGATATATGTGATATATAAATCGGAAGCCTTGTGTTACAGTATATACAAAGCATCTTGTGGATCTGGTGACGTGGCAAATCATTTAACGTGGCTGGTCAGTGCATTTGATGAAAGTGTTCATTACCTGAGTTGATGTGATGTAACATTAACCAGACACATCTGAGGACAGGTGTTGCCCTAACTGACCATTGTGATGAATATAATTGAAGTGGCGACCTCAGAGACAACAGCCTTTCATCTGGCAAGAAAGCTAGGCTTCTGTAGAGGTATACTCAATTGCGTTAGTACAAAGCACTTGCCTGAACTTAACAAATAAAGGTTGTGCATTCTACCTCATCGCTCTACAAAAGCACCAAGTGACAGAGAGCATCAGCGCTAATGATATACGCCCTAGCTGTCCGGTATCTAGGGGCCAGTGGCTGGTCATGCAAAGTAATGTGTTGTTTCAACACGTTTCCGATTCCTGGAGAGACGGATTATGTGGCAGTTTCACTCATGTTCACCCGGCACCAAAACCCACTTGGCAATAATAACATGGCGACAGTGCTCAGCAACCCTGTAAAGGGCAGGAGCAAATCAAAGTATAAAACAAACTTTGCGTGGTGCAAGCTGTTTTAGTCGCAGAGAAAAGTGTTATTTTTTTTCTCCCAATTGCTTGGGTGTTAAAGATACTTTATATCACTGATGATATGCCAAAGTTACATTTCCGTTTATACTGTACAGACTGCGTGTTGTGTGTGGCGAGCTATAGTGGTGGAGATGTTTGCTGGCTTATATCTACAATAAACTTTATACTGAGATACCATTATGTAAATAAAATATATGAAATGTTTGGTTGTGATAAAAAAAACATCTGTTGAAGCATAGAAATATGTGAAGGATGTTAACACCCACCCCCATTAAATGCCCTGTGTTGACTGACTTTCACATCAGTCATCAGCTTCCTCATGAAGGCTTTGCTTTTGGCTGGTTAATTGCCAAGTTTCTGTCTGCCAGACAGGGAACTGTGGATGTGGTGTGCTTCAGTCCATACTTAATGTATGGGTCATCAGTACTTATATAAAGGGTTGTTATCATTAGCAATGAAGCATTACTGATGAAGCCAAGAGCCAAGGTCAAGCCAAGGTCAAACCAAGATAAAGGGTAAGGCTGCTTAAATATATAATCTTCCTTTATTATTGTCAAGGTGAAGACAACAGGTGACTAGACCGGTGATTAGAGGCATCATTGGTTTGTGACAACAGATACAAAGGTTTCCTCAAAGTTTGCCAGCTCTTTCCACTGTAAGTGTCCATCAACCATGGACGTGCGATGTCTCTGCAGATGTTACAGTCCATGAGATGTCACCTGGCAGACTACTGTTGGCTTTCCTTTTAATGTGCTAATGGATTCAATAATGAGCACACATACATATATAGGGACAGAGATTGGTTGTTTCAAATGTGATAAATGCATTGCATCATCTTTGTGAAGAATCAATCGTTGGAGTTGTTATCCCAGTGGCTTGGCATTACCTACACAGTACAATTCTAGTCAGAGAGGAGGATCTTTCCATACTGGTTTCTTCCTACTTTTTCAAAAGCATGAGTGATGTGTGATTGTGTACATGTATGTGTCTACACTGTATTGCAAATCCGCCAAATTGCATTTACGTTGATTCAGTTTAAAGAGGAAATTTATGGTATTCTCGTAAGCCAAACTGTTGTAATTATGTTTTTTTTTATTCTGTTTGCTAAAATTGTATTACACACAGATATTATACCATGTTCTTTTGTTAGTCTTCAAGTGCTAGTCATAGATTTTACATTTGTTACATTTGCTAGAACTATTTAACGAAGTAGGCATACTGTGGTCATTAACCATTGAAGCAGCCATCTTTATCTTATTGTTATAAGGTAGGGCACATAAACAATCAGTCATCAAGCTTTACCTGATGATGTCACAGTTTACCAGACAATCATAGCTGTTGATTATTTTTCAAACATCGCCACTCCATGTACATGGCTGAAATACTGCCATTGTGATGTTAAACCTTGATGATTCATTCTTTCAAAGGTTTTTTGATGTTTATGTACTGCAAGAATCACATTCCTGAAACTCATTAAAGATTTACATCCAGTCTTCTAGAGATAGCAAAGCTTTATTGTTACTGCTGGGGGTTGTTTATAGCCACTATTACAACACGCGACAAATTTGTCACAAGAACAGAAATTAATGTTAAATTTTGTGTACAATATCTGGTTTGTTCTCATTTAAGTAAATAAGTATGAAACAAATTGCAATATTGTACATTATGTTAAAAGTGAGGTGGATTTGTTGTGAAAACAATATTTTGCATTACTTTGGGTGATTGCATATGAGAATGTGTGGTTAAAGGGAGAGTGAATAGTTTCCTAATTTGGAAGAATGATTCATTGGGTGTTTATCTCTGAGACTACTGATGACTTTGATGTACATGTAACTAAATGTACATAACGTATGTACATGAATTGACAAAATATATGATGCTTTTGTAGATTTCATATAGACTTATTATGTAGAAAATGGATGCAATTGTGTTTCCTTTTTGCCAATTTTCTTGTCTTCATGACTGTATCATACCAATGAAGTGCCATAAACTTTGCAAATATTAAGAGATTTTCAGCAGTTTCCTGACTGGCAATTGAACTTACTCAACATGAAGGTGATTGTGTATGTGACAGTCTTGAAGTTCTGTGAGCAGGTGTATTAGATGAGGAGATATAATTCCTTATTGCACCTGTTTTAAGAAGCAACATATCTTTTTATTTTTTTAAAAAAACTTGCAACTATATATAATTTGACAGCTAGTGCTTCATTTGTTTATGGCTTCATCTTTCCTTAAGTTTAATTATTTCATCTGCATTTTACCATTTGACTGCACCTTCCAATATTTTCACCATGTTCATGGTGATTAAGCAAAGACATAGTGCTCTTCGTGAATGGACCTATAACTTAAGTGCTAATCTGAGTTGTCTGGTCTTTCCCTTGCATCAATAACCGGGTACATGTTTTGCAAAGATATTTTGAAAGAAATCAAATTGTAATGTTTTATGTCTCTCATTGAGGTTGTGCATACAATGAACCATATTTATGAATACTCTATTCGTCTTTGATGGCATGTCATTCCCTTTCATGACTTCTTAATGTTTTGTGACTGTCAGACGTGTAGACATTTAGTGCGTGCATCGTAGTATGTGTAAGGGTGATGTAGGGACTTAATAAAGTATCCATAGGTGCATGTAGTGCTGTTGCAAAATGCAGTTGGTCAAGCTGAAGGCAATTCCTAGTTATATGCATTACTATATGAAAGGTTTCGATTGAATGATAACACTGTAGCATGGTAAGGCAGAATAACATACATTTTCTGTAATAACTTACTTTGAAATTTCGACCTTTGACATACTTACACCTTTCATGCTTTCTTTTCAATTTACTGTCTCAAGCTTATGTTTGTGTGTGTATAGCATGACTAATTTCCACCAAAATGATAGACAAATTTTGATTGAAGAAGCAATAATTTATAAGCATTCACATTATCCTTATCCACAGAAAACAACATCTTTACTGCTGGTTTGTTGTTATCCATAACTCATGAATACACTTGTTATGAATATTTTGTATTAAAAATCAAAAATTAAAAGTTCAATAAGTTGTTCTCTTTTTTTATGCCCATCGTTTACCTGAGTAGACTATAAATGCACCATGAACATCTTAATCTTTGCTGTGGCAGGTAAATATGACTACAAGTCAAATCTTACCTGTAGCTTGAGGTAAACCTCCAAAGTCTGTTCAGACGCAACTTCTCAAAGTAATTACAGTGTTCAGATCATCTTGTCTGAGATCACAGCTTACACCTAAATTGTGAGGCACTCCAAGAGCTCAAACCTTCTAAATGTATAAATCCTCATATAAAGACAAAACAGACAGTTACATGTGCTCTGCATTTCAGTTGTGTTTGTGGTGAAGAATTGTTTAAAATAATTCCAGCATCCTGATCCCAATCAAGGCCAAAATTTAATTTAATTTAACCTTTTCATACAAATCCCTATATAACTTAAACGAAAAGACCTCAAAAAATACAAGTGGGCATCCCTAAATATGTCACTTATAACTGTACATAAATATACCTTCATTTATTTTTTTTTAGATTTTCGTGAAAAGACTTAGGTGCTCAAACATTTGAATTCTAGGGTGGGCTTTATGGATCATAGTATCAGAGGTTAGGAACTCTGATGTCCCAGGACGTTTTTTCATGTCTAATCACGAGACTGAATGTTGGGATAACACTTTTTACCCATGAGTGAAAGATTACTGAAATAATGTTACCAAAAATTCCTACCTTCTGGTGAACAGCAGGAAAAAATGTGACGTCAGGCCAGAGTTCCTAGATTTCATAAGGCTCATAAAGCCCACCATAGTTTTCAAATATTTGAATGCCTTTCAACACTCTTAAAAAATGTGAAGAAATAAATGAAAGTGTTTTTATGCAGTTTTTGTAAGGTGAACTTCACTTCATATTTTAGCTTTCTTTTACTTTAAACATAAAGCTGCTCAAAGACAGACAGACAGATGGACAGATGAGGCTATAAGTGTATGATATTAGGGATGATTGTAGTAAAGACTGTCTTACCACTCGCGTCTTTTGGAACAACTTCCGAACCCCTCTTTTCAGAGGACAGTTAGACGGGAGATGGTTCTTACTCCTCTTTGTATACCAAGTTTTATACGTTTGTTAGTGATCTTATGTAGTATTAACAATTCATGTTCTAGTCTGTTGTTTACCTCCGCTGTTCAGATGTTATCTGAAGCACCATGGCATATATTTGTTCTTGCATACATTATGAATTATCATAAGCAATGTTAACTTACTCAATTCAAGTTAAGAAATTACATTTCGCATGAATTTTTAAGTAGTACCAGATGTTTTGCATGATGAACTGTTGGCATGGCAACCGATATACATGTAGTTTACAATTCCATGACGGGCTGTTGTCTGTGCTTCCGAAACTTCATGGTATGTTTATGTTTAATTTTTATCTTTTTACTGTCTTAAGACTACGCTGTTGTGAAAATAACAATCTGTTATTAGTTGTTGTTTAGGCCACATGCGCACAGCAGTATTTCTTATGACATAATTCCATGACAGTTAGAGGTTAACACATTAATGTGTAGAACATGGAAATAAATGGCATCTGTCTCTCAGATAGGGTAGGTTTGTCGTGAGTCCCCTGACGTTGTACATGTTATTACGGAGTGTGGGGGGTATGTCGTCATGTTGTATAGGACGGCTGTCAAACTGACATGTTGTTTTCAGTTTTTTTTTTATTTCCTGTGTGTTTTTCCTGCTACTTTGACTTAAG
Organism: Liolophura sinensis; assembly: GCF_032854445.1. Taxonomy (NCBI): domain Eukaryota; kingdom Metazoa; phylum Mollusca; class Polyplacophora; order Chitonida; family Chitonidae; genus Liolophura; species Liolophura sinensis. The sequence goes on along the minus strand of NC_088301.1, from coordinate 45,101,790 downwards.
CTCCAAATGTCTGACATGCGCAATGACTTGTCGGTTTACGTTGCACGTACAATTACGGAAGCATTAATTTATTTTTGTAAATAAAAGTGACAAGAGATGAACATCATTTTCTCCTGTGTTTGTTACTGCCAGAAATCATTGTAGCTAATTATATATTATGAAGACACTTCTTGTCATCTGAAAGGTTTGGCACAGATATTGTAAAAAAAATATGCAATGAGGTTATTTGTAATATTTTGGAAACAAAATGGACACATATAAATAACGATCGTCTTTGACATTCTCTTTAGTCATGGCTCTGTAAAGCAAGAGAATATTATATATTAATTGTGAAATATGCACAGAATGATAGAATTATGAAAAATGAGACTATATGCACATGGGATTTAAACGTGCTCTGTACCTACATGTGCATGTGTATGTGCCGTCAGCATGCCATCATTTGGCTTAAAGAATCCTAGACAGACGATATTAGCCATGATAGATCAAAAGCTGATGGGCATTTGTTAAAAATTGAAGTGAAATTTTTACCAATCTAAGCTGATCTACAAGGTATGAATACCCCATATTCTCAAAAATAATCTTAATTTAACAGAAAGTCTGTTGCCGGAGTGATGCTAGAATGTATTCTGTTATCATAACACAATTGTGTCATATTCAACATGATACCCTGTTAGTCTAATAGAATGCTTATGTTGAGTTATTGAAATATGTGTGTTGCATTTAACAGAATAATCTGCTGCAATAATAGAATACATTCTAGCCTCACTCAGATTACAGACTTTCAGCCAAATTTAACAGATCAATTTTCTGAGTGTATAAGTACTGTGTATTTATAGTCACCAAAGTCTATAGGCGTCTGTGTGTTACTAACATGAGTTCTGTAATAGTTCTTCACATGGACCATATTAAGAAGACAAGAATGCACGGAAACAATATGTGGTCTGATAATATATTTGAGCATCCAATCTTGATTGACCTGAGTCCTCTATAAAGACAATGGATGAGGCGCGCTCCACCTAGTTTTGAATACATGGAGGACAGTTTATATCTGTGAAGATATATCTGTGCCTGTGTGTAAAAAAACCCCACAAAAACATTAGCATAAGATATTAGGTTTATTCATTTATTTCATTTGTGCCTTTAGGTCCTATTCATCAACATTTTCCTTAGATGCATGTATTTCCTGTGTATGTATTAAACAGAGGCGTCCGAAGCATGAAAAACACATAAAAAACATATAAAGATAAATAAATCAAAAGTAAAATCGAGCTAATTTAATGGAGATCATCAAAATGAAGGCCCGTGTACAGACATCAGCATTATAAACTGTTAAGCACCTAAAGCTACAATGTATCTATATGTGAAGAATAACAACCCCATAAAATGATGGCAAAGCTCCCGGTACCCAGATGGCCCCTGAACCCTTGCCTTTTGTGCTGGAATGGTCAACCGATGGCCGTACCACTTTCAAATTACCTTGGACGCACCTGGTAAAGCAGTTAAAAACAGGAGAATTCATCGAGCATCTGGTATCTGACAAAACCTTTTGACGTATAAAGGCTATATATCGTGTCGGCATGAAAAATGGACCGTACTTTGCTGCTGCATTGCTCTATTATCCTTTAGACCAAAGTTTAGACATTCAAATGGCATGATTTTGTTAATATACTGACCAATCTTCAAGGTCAGAGCTTGGGAAGCTGTACACGGGGTTAAAATGAAAACATAGCCTCAAAAACGCACGTGCCGGTGACCCACACTGCATCACCTGTCAGGCGCGCTGAACCTGTGTGACACGCATCAAGGACTGCTTCTGTTCATGAAAGAAACATTTGCGCGCCGTCTACCGAGAAGATGGAGGACCAGTTAATCACCTTTTCAAGTAAAACAAGGTAGAACATCATTTTGAAATTTTGTTCCAATGAAATCTTAAAGGATGAAATTGAAACTGGTCTGTATAGTTAGGACATAACGGCTTTTGAGTGTGTACATTTTTAGAACCTGACGTAAGAGGGTTTCGGAGATACTGAGTGTTAAAGTACAGCCCATTTTTTTGTATGCCACCTATATGCATACCTGGATTCAAATCTGAAAACTTGGCCAAGCGCGGATGTGTAGGGATCGCAGAGAGAAGTTCTATATATTTGTATAAAACTGTATGAAGGCTGTGTGTAAGTAACATCAGCCGTGATATATAATATAAGACCAGAAGGCACTCTGGAAACTCAAACCCCATCCAATGTTGCTAAATGTATTAGAAATTCCTCCATTATGTGCCGACAAAGGATCAATAATCTGTGTTTACGTCCTATTTGTCAATTATGAAGAATCGTTTAAAAAACAAAAGGATCTGGATCACGATAATGATCATTACCAAGATTTATTGAATTGGTCCTTACCCAAAGGCCACTCTCTGCATAAAATTTCATCCGAATCCTTTTTATATCTTCTTCTTCTAAAGTTCCGGCGATAAGGAGCAGAAGGTTCTACATTTACTTTCTATGTAACAAATCACCTTATCAGGATAGACGGAAAACGCTTTGAAAGCGCATTGTCCCAGGTATTTACCATGACTTTAGTAGTCAGATGCAACATCAAAAATATCTTTTAGCGTATATAGTGCTATACCTGATTACCGACATACGCAAGAATTTTTCACTTATTCGATGATCGTCAGTTTCACAGGTGGAGATGGGAAACTGGAGTGAGCCCAAGGCACACCAAGGGCATGTTGCAATGCATACAAACCATAACAATTGGTTTTCAACCAATGTTATTAGCGTTTGTTCAAAAAGGCAGCTTTTGGTACACACACATAACATATCACGTCAACTAGCTTATCTCACACTCACCCGAAACAGTTCACCAGCTTGGCCTGTAAATTTATTTGCGCAATAATTATATGATGGTATTTTCGGTATCGAGGTTTGGTTGCTTGAAACTGCAAGATATGAGCATAATTTTTTGAGCGGTTTTAATTACAACCATCCATTGACCATGGCTACATGTATAAACTCCTAAGAGTTACACAAATGTTCCGGTGATAGTATAGAAGTTGTCCATCCATGCATTCACTGTTCATGCGTTTTTTGGCACGTCTCTACACACCATTATAGCCCCCAAGTGCCTCTGTACGCGCTGTATGTCAACAGAGGCTGCCAAAAATTTCTTACAGACGTGTAAGTGTTCTATTAGAACACTTGAGTAGGCCCTCTCGCTGCGTGTGTGACTGTACAAACGTGGTACGTAGTAATACATTATGCAAATTCTATACCCCAACAGCATACAAAGTTGTTCCCCCTTTGCTGGTTACGGAATCCCACGTGTTGCAGTTGTTCTTGGGAGCGACTGGAAGGTTCGCAGACAATGTATCGTCTTATAATGCTCCTCACCAAAAAGTTGAACATGACCCTGTTTTCACAAATGTGTTTATATGAACATCATTTACAATAAAAGTGCGGGGGCCTCCGCGGCGCAACGACCCAGGAGACTGTCATCAATTTGAGAAGCCGACGTAAAACACCAGTCAAATAAATAAATAAATAAATAAATAAATAAAAGCGTGACTCAGATATTTACAAGATCAGCGTAACTCAAAATGTGGACATCAGATTTTGATATTCTACATTTCGGCCATTGTCGGGAATAGCCATGTGTGTAGCCATTGTCGGGAATATAACTAGAACAAGGATGTACATGTCAGGCGTAAACACACCAGAGTAATAGTGGTACACATTAACAGAGGAATGGTGGGAAACATGCAGTGGGATTTGTAAAGAATTAACAGGTTAGGTCTACATTTACATGTAAAGGGGGAAGAAATCTAAGAATATCTCACCTTTTAAAATCATCTAATGTGAAGTGTGTAATATAGTAGTCTCGCAAAACGTGTACGTTGCTTAAAAATATGTGTATATGCGTGCGCGTTTGCGTGTATCTATGTATGCTTCGGATTTACGTCCTACTTAACAATTTTTCCAGTGAGGATTCATCTGTGTCTTCTTGTGGCGTGTCCATACCACAGTGCTGCCGTCACTGAAGCAGCATACCGATGAAGCCCCACCCAGTCACATTATACAGACACCGGGCCAACCTCAACTCTAACCCCTCAGTACTGAGCACCAAGCGAGGCAGTAACAAATACCATTTTAAAGTCTTTGTTATAACCCGACCAGGTCAAAAACTATGTCTAACAATAAAATAATACTGTGATACAAGAGGGAGATCAACATGCAACTGGTTTTCAAGCAACGTTATTCGCGTTTCTTTAAAAAAAACGCAGCTTTTGGTACGTATACTCAACAGAACACGTTAACTATTCTATTTTATCTTACACTCACTGGAAAGAACTCGTCATCAGCTTGGCCAATAAGCTTTTTCGCTGTATTTTTGATATCCAGGTTAATCAGAATGACCCACAGTGACTTCCTGATGGCTGGTGGTTTTGATGGCTAAAGTTTCTTTGAGTACACAGAGATTCCAGTATCCAACTCCTTTAATGACGTCAGTTAGCCCCTCAGTATCTTTTCAAAGCTTTCTGTTATCAAAGCCTCAAGGACAAAAAAATTATTGAAATCAGTAATATTACTGGAGTCTGAATACTGGAAACTGGACAGCCATATACTCCCCGACTTATGCTCAAATGTTTCTTAAAGATTCATCTCAAATTCATCTTTATTCTCAGTGGTGAAAAATAACTGCTAGACGCGCCGTGTTAAACCCATTAAATCTGAAGGACAGTCTTGGAGACATTATGTAGGTACAAGTATGCGGAAACAAGAGTTTGCACCGTTTATCTTTTAAATATATACTGACCGTGTTAAAGAATTTAAATATTTGTCGAATTACAAAGCTGTATGCAGAAACTAGTTATTTTAATTAAAAATTAGATCACAAGGGTTTCATCTGGAAAATGTGTCAATATAGAAAATTAATAAGTCGTTAGGAATTTTAGGTGAAGTATGCCAAACTCTCTGCGTAATTGTATGGACATGATTTGCCTGACAAATTGCAAGTCTGTATGGGAATTCAGGTACGTGGGTAGATGTAAAGGATGCAGATATTTAGTATAAAGACAAAGAGGGGAAACTTTACAATATTTCGACCATCAGCAATGTCTGCGCATTCTTTTCCCGGCTGCCTGCCTACTGGTTCAAAGTGGTAAAGACATCTGTCACAGTTCTTTATAGGCGGGAGATGAAGATTTTCTCGACTTTTGATGATTTCAATCTCGTTTCAGAACAGACAAGACCAAAGCAACCATTGGAGCTTGAGACAATCGCGACTGCCAAGACGTCTTTATATAAACTAAACTTCACAGACGTGGAAAGTAACAATTGTCAAATCTGATTTTTATTCACTGTGCCTTGAATTCTTCTCTATGTAAGGGTTTAAGTTAATTACAGATCCAATATTATACAAAAATCGCTATGTAAGGTTTGAGTTTATACTCCTGGTTCAAGGTAATTCCATTTGGGAAGTATGCATCATTTTTTAATCTGTTAAATTACAATTAACATCACTGCATTTTTTACCTAATGCTGCTTAAGCCATGGTGCTAAGGGACGTGTAGTTTGTTACTGTTTAAGCATTTGCACAAAGAGTTACAGAATAAAACCCAAACTTATGTAAATCGACAAGAGGCCGTATTTCACCAGTTATGAGATTTGAAAATGATCACACTCTTTGCTGTAAGTCTTTTATTGTATCATATCTGCTCTATGCAACAATTTACAAGTAATCACAACAGGACTTGTGTCAGGATCACTGAACCTGTTACAGAGGCAAAATCGACTCAATTTTGAAAATCAAGAGCACAATAGCTATGACCATATTCTTGCAAGTTCCATGAAATCCCACTCTAGCTTCGTTCCCTATTCAAGGGAAGCAACTCTTGAGGATTGAAAACTATGAGAATGCACAAAGATGCAAAAAAATCAACTACAGTTGCAAAAATGTCATTTTGTCAGATTGGAATGGCGCAACCACAAGAGCTAGAATGCGAAATGAGATTAAATATACCACAGTCATCACACAAGCTTTATTTGGTCAGATGCAGTCATTTTGATTTGTTCGGTCGATTCAGGCGTAGTTGTAAGTCGTCAAATTTACCGACGCAATTAGCATATCTTGGCTACATTGTAACATTAATGTTATTAAAAGTACTGATCTTCAAGATCTGTTAGTAAGATGTCCGTAGTATAGGGCAGAGAAATTTCAGCCATTAAAGACCATGTAAAAAGGGTCAAAATGGGGAAGGTAGACTCGTCCTTCCTTGACCTTGTGAAGAAATGAATTTTGCAGAGAAAATAAAAATGAGCGCCAGCGGACAAAGCAGAACAGAAGTTATTAAAGAGTAATCTTTATCAGGCTTGATCCGTCTCATTTACCAGACGGTATATTGGTGATCTACTATCTTCAATCACATGGATAACAAGGGCTGTGAAAGATTTACATCTGACTTTGCTGATTTTAAAGGGCAATTTTCAGACGGCACCTTTCACTTAGATTTATCTTATAAGAACTTACAATGGTTTCCTTGCATAGCAATATGCCATATGCATGCATATGGAGTGTACACATTTTGCCATGTAGTATTTGTTTATGGAAGGCGGTTAAGTCCACAACTGTGTGATCATTACAAAAGGATGGAACAGCAGCACTACAGCGCAAAGCGATGTCTCGATGATACGAAGCACTGGAACCATGGAACGAAGCGATGACACCAAGCGATGACAAAATATCCATGGCAATTATCCCATCTTCCGTTGCCGAGGGACGATGATATGATCTATTTATATTTTTATTTTTTTATTTGATTGATGTTTGACGTCGTACTCATCAATCTTTTACGGCGGCTGGAGGAGATGGAAGGAAACCGAGCAGATCCAGGGGAAAACCCACGACCATCCGCAGGATGTTGGCAGATTTTTCCACGTAAGGCCAGAGAGGAAGTCGGCATGAGCTAAACTTGAATTCCCCGCGACCGCATTGTTGATAGGCTTCTGTGGTCTGTTTCTCAAAGGGGTCATAACGTAACGCTGGTCGTAAATACCAAGGGGCATATACCGTCAGTATGCGACATCATGGTGATTAGGCCGCCGTAACGTTACGATCCCTTTGAGAAATAGCCACCTGGGTCATTGCGTCGCGCTGACACGCTAACCACATCGTGTGATGACATGAAACGACGGGACATTGGCACAAAGCGAAGGTACTGTCGTTTCATGCCGACGTGAAACGATGATACGATAATGGCCATACCCGTCATCCCTATTTAGTGGACCCCATTTGTTGTGTGATGATTTCAATCAGCGTCAAAAATTTTGAATTCAGAAAGTGGTGTGTCAATTTACAGTCAGTATATTAATGAGTCTAGTTTCGCTAAAAATGAGAGCGAGGAGCAAAAAGTGTGTTGCAGAAAAAGAATGCTGGACGATGCATGCAGTCAATAGTTACAATCAGCACGCAGCTGAAGACTGATTAAATACTTATATACCATCATAATTCACAATTTGGATTCTGGTCAAATTTACATAACTAGAATATCCCTTGCGCTTTCCAGGTTTCATTGAAAACTATTGTTTGCTTTACATGATTCCGTCCATTCTTATATACTTTCATGGTCTTTGAGTTGTTTGTGTTGACTCCGGGAATTGCGTTTCCTAGACTGAAAGTTGTGTTGGAAGTTGCTCTTGTCCATTATAGCTAACGGCTGATATACGGATGTCTTTTATGACGACTATATAGATATATCGTATTTTTTTACTCAGCTCCGTGGGAGACTTTAATCGTGGCTTTAAATCCGTAAAAGTATTGCAGTATATCTTGGTTTTACTGCCATATGAAGTGAAATTGTGATCTACGCTGAGTATGCTTGATCAAGAAGACCTTATAAACTTATAAACTAAATAGTGTGTATTTAATTTAAAAAAATAGGGGCGTCCGTGGCCGGGGTTTGGGAAAGTTCGGGGGGGGGGGGGAGGGGGGAGCTCGCCAGCATGGTGCAATGACTCAGGAATCTCCCACCAGTGTGGTTCAGGTTCAGTTCATCACTGGCTTCCTCACCGGCCGTATGTTGGAAGGTCTGCCAGGAACCTGCCTATGATTTCCTCCCACCATAATGCTGGCCACCTTCGTATAAGTGAAATATTCTTGAGTAAGGCCTAAAACACCAATCAATTAAAAAAAAAAATGTACTCAATTCCACTTAGTAGAGACTACTCAGGCTCTGACTAGGTGCTACTTTTTATATTGCCGGTGCCTCTTTTGGTTTTTTACACCCTGCCTTAACGTTTTTTTGTGTCATAGAATATGTATGTACATATCTTCCATTTATCTACAATTGCGGAAAGAGGTGTTGCTAGCTAAGTATATTGATACTGCTTTGCTTATATATGCCGGTGAAGAGGTTCATGGGCGTGGTAAACAAGACTGAGCCTTAGGAAATCACTTGCTTTAATTCACCATGTACCTGTTCACACCTATCAGGCAGCCTCATTGTTTAAGGCTGCCAATCAAGATGAAAGTAGCTAACTTGGGTTCCTATCTGACACCTACGACAACACGTTCCGGTGGGAATAGCTATATGTATTACATGGGTCAAGGCATGGCGATATGATTGATAAAATGCTGAAAACAACTTAACGCCAAAATCCATGAAAAAAAAAACCGAAAATAAGAAAAGAAATATAGAGCGGAATTCGGGCAAAAATCTTTATCCTGATTTTGAAAGGTCTCCTGTATAAAGTGGGAGTACAGCAACTACTGACTCATTTGATGTGCATGGTTAATAGAGACATTGATCAATGCATAATCAAAGTGAATGGCCTAAATATATTTCGATTTTGCTGGCGTCAAATCTTATGCACATTGCTGTCATCTGTATAATTTTTGGCACGATTTGATTTCAAAACCCGCTGGCAATCCACTGTGAATCATAGTGCATTTTCATAAAGAGAATTCGTGTTCCTGTTCAGGTTAATTTGATCGATATAAGCTTGGTCTTGGATCGAAGCGAAAATCGATGTCCCTTTTACAATGCATTCTGTACAATGGCACAAAGCTTCTTAACAGCATATTCTAGGTATATGTCGCCAAGGTAGCAGAGAGGATTAGAAGGCTAATTCCCCAGAAAGATCCTCGTGTGACACAGGCCAAACTGTTCTATTCTTGAGCAGTACCTGTTTAACTACTTTCTATCAAATCAATGGATAAGTTTGGTGGCATTTGCAAAAAAGGACGTTTCGCTGCCTCGGTACATCGACCTTAGTGTTACAGAACGCGGCAGCTAGGTAGCGACGTGACAAGACAGCAGCGCGATAGCAAGGCCGGGAAGCGAGATATCGAGACATTAAGGTAGCCGAGAAAGGTAGCGAGATATCGAAGAGAGGAAGAACCGTACCGAAGCGAGGCAGCGAGTCAACTTGTTGCCCCGGTTTGGGACTATTATATACATTATTAGTATATAATAGTCTCAGACTCTGTGTTCACCTCGCTATCTCGCCTTACTGAATCGTCGCCTATATTTAAGAGATAGCGAAAGGTCCTCTGTCAGCCTATATACATTTGAGCAATTCGTTTGAACATTTATTTGTACATCACCACTAAGGTTTGCGCAAACCCTGAATTGGCAAAGAAAGCCAATTAGGATTTAAATTGCTCTCTTAAAAATCCATTCGATAAGCCGCCAGCCTATTGTCGCTCTTCATTTTACAAAGCGAAATAGAAGGAGAAAGGTTGTGTGGACCTGTCACCATTATTAACACCATTTGTCTTTGATCATCGACTGGACCCTTTTTGTCATTACATTTTGCATTATATTTATTGGATTTTTCTCTGTCACCATACTCAAGAAATGTTGTTACCCATGGTGGCTATCAGTTTCATAGGCGTGCCCGAGGTAAACCATGCACCAATATTTAGCAATTTACTGAAGATCTTTCCCACCTATATTGGGTATAGATATGAAACCACATCAGTGGAAGACATCTCGTCTTACAATGCAAAAATGGCCATACGAGCGTCGTCGACTGACGGAATCTACAAATTTCCTGTCATAGATCAGGTATGAACTCACATCTCGTGTTTCCCACCGACTGAAAGGCAAGTACTTTACGACTCGGTCACGTGCTGCCTCCCGTTTAATCAAATGACACAATGACCTTCAACTGGAAGGCTTGAACTGATAGCAAAGTTGGACAAACTGAAGTAATAATATTTTTATTACAATCCGAATTGCCGAATAAGCCAACATAGGGACCTAACAATTATTATCAACAAATTTGTAGTATGGGACTATGCAGTAACTGATGTTTTAAGTTAATTCAACGTTAGATATTTCAGCTGTATTGTGAATAAGAATAGATTCTAGGAAATGAAACTTGACCAGTTACATATACATATGCCAAGTCAACATATCGCCCTGGTTATAGAAGGCACCATCGTAATATAACCAAAGTAATGGTGAAAGATTTAATAAACGCAAAGCACACTAAGAACTATTTGTCTAAACCCTAAATTTCAGATCGGTTATTGTAGCATACATGAAAATGCATTGTCCAGTTGTTCAAGAGGAACATACTTTTGCGATAGAAATTTTAAAAATTCTCACTTTCAGTTATTTTTAAAATCTCATGAAAAACTATATTTTATGGATGTACAGGGGTCACAAAAAAGCTTAATCGTATGGATTCGCCATCTAGATAAAAGATGTCATAGTGGATGCTTAACTATGGAGTATAAAATATATTACTTTAGACGGTGTAAAACGTGCATTTACATGTATAGTACATATTTCTTGAACAGTAAAAGCCAATATCAAACACTCATATTCTGTACATCAGTTCTATTCTATTTCATGGTTAAAGAAGAATAACCTTTGACCTGAAAATGCATGGAATTAATTAAATTTGATCTTAGGCACCCATACATCATATACAAAAGAAAACACGCAAGAACGCCCACTCATACTAATTTTATAATAAATGTCTTCAATAATGCCTATACTTAAGGTCATAGCAAACTTTGTACATAAAAACAAATATTGTTATACATTTATGATGAGAAAAAATACCTTAAATGTTTATGTAGTGAGCTTTAGGACCACATTTGTGCAGTTCTGCCATTACCACTTTCAAGCTGGTTTTGCAGGGTTTGTATTTATAGAAGTAGTGTAAACAGACATGTTCCAAAAAGCCTTTTTGACAAAATAGCATCTTCAGCAAAATCTAAGAAATAACGAAAATCAAACTTAACAAATACCACGGAGTGTATTGACATAATTGTCACAGCTTTTCTTGTTAGTATCACATTATGGGAGACAGTGTGTACACTTTGGATGACAATATGCGTTTAACTACTGATAAAGAGTCTTATGAATGTCGCTGGATCAGTGATCTATGGCTCATCCCATTCACTTGGGCGTTCAAGGTTACCTGTGTAATTTCATCTTTCGTCCTCTCGATTGCAGCACTGCGTTAGAAATTTGCCAGGTGTACCAAGGCACTTGTGGTGGTATCCACCACCCAGGCACCTAACCGCCCTCAAATCAGTAAATTATCATTGGAGGATTGTAAAACATTTTCTGTATACATGTATACAAGAGTGAGTACTGATAACAGGAGAGGACCAACGCGCGGATATGCCATGATTATATCGGTTTGAAGACAATGTCTCTTTCGAGCTAATGCTATTGTCTAGATGCCATGGTGACAATAATAACATTTGTACAATCTATACAACAATTTAAACGATATATAGGGACATTCATCTCGGAATCTCTTGAATTCGATGAAGGCGTGGATTTGTAATCAGATATTAGTCAACTGGTTTATACGATGAATCGGAAGGGGCACTTACAGCATTTGTACAGGCCGACTATAGGGTCCATACATGATATTCTGATTAAAACACGCCAGGATTTCATGGCATTTCCCAAAAAAAGAGTACAGAGTATAGTTTTGCATTATTTCGTGGTTAATGTTTTGACAACTTGTGAAGTAAACATGCGAATAGAGCATCATCATGATTAAACATCTGAATATCCACATAAATGTAAACAGCTGGAAAAGAAAAAGGTTGCACCGATATATATTTGTATGTATCAATGCGCTGTAAATGAGAAAATCATACTCTTACAGATATTAATCTGTACGAATGTCGAACAATAAGGAAAAAGAAAACACATATTTCGTTGCTCTGGTCGCAAACCTATGTAGCCCTTGCCCAAAGGTCACTGGCGAGGACCGTTAGAGCTCAATCGCACATCCAGCTGTTATTGTTTACAAAAGCTTCAATCCACATGAATAAATTATTGTCAAGGATATCGTTGTTTTGTTAACTGTGATAATCAAGCAACACGTGGGCTTTGTATGTTCGACACTCCATTCTAGATGTGGTAAAAATGTCCTTATGTACAGTAATAACACAAGTCACATACATGATCTCTATCTGGTGAAGTCTTGACTCCTGTGTTGCATGTCCATTCATATCTCTGGAGATGTTCATACTGCAAAAGCACTGAGCAACGCTCTCAGGCGTAGATAAATTTTCATCATGCTATTTTCATGTAACGCTCAGCCTTTCCCCATGGTATTTATTAAGACTAGCTCTGGGAATCTTCTGACGTATTTGGAAATTAGGTTATGGGACAAAGCACTTTCACTGCAAGGATACAGCAGTATATAAAGGTCAAACAATGTTAACATTTTTTCATGTCCACCAAAGGTTGCTCTACCTTTACAGACAGGTATGATAGCCAAAGTATTTGCTAAACAAATCATTCTAGTTCTCACATGTTCATTAGTGGCACGGTTAATTCGCCGAGCATTCGCTGAGTGAGTTTCTCCATTATCTGACTTTGACTTTACCGTTACATTTGTGGAATGGACCCTTTCATACAGCCCATTTGTCTGGCACTTACTCTCTAGGAAGTGGGGTTGATTACATAAGCATATTGGTGATGATGGTGAAACGCATGGCATACGGATTGAGTTGCCTGTCACTTTTATCTTTATGACATAAAGATTTCAGGAGCTCTCCCCGTTGTGACAATTAAATAGCGGTTTTTATTCCTGAGGTGCACAATGCTCTTCTGTAGAGATGTTCTCAAAGAGCAAAGAAACTGGCACAATCGCCATGTCGGTTTTGGACGGCATTTTTTAAATGAAGACTGTTGAATTCATATGTGTCAGACACTTCATCTCAGGAAAATACCTAGCAGAAATAACACTGCACAAATCATGGAAAGCGGTAGAGTAGTACCAGCGGCGTTACAAGCGTCGTGATTACACGACATCATACACCCTTGATAATCCGTGTTGTCAAAGCGGAAGTGCCCACACATATTGTCCATCGACTTCATTCCGCATGAACGAACTATCATCTCGGAACCGTCAACCCCTGAAAGCAAATTAGCCAAAAGAATAGATGGTGAATTAAAGAGTTCTCTTTCATAGTACAGTACCAGGTGATATTTCAGGTGATTCTGTAAATACACTTACGAGATACAAAGGAAAGAAAAAATTAAGATTTTATGCAGGACACAACAAACTCTGCAAATGGCTGCAGAATTCTGATCATGTTCTTCTCTGCATCAAGCAAACCGTGCCTTGTAAGGTGTGGGATCAGCCAAGAACTGGGGCCGATTTCATGAAGCGTACTTAGTGTTAAGTATCCTTTAGCTAAGTGCACTTTATATCTCTACAACATATGTTGCCATGGCAGTTAAGGGCTTACTTAACTAAGTGCGCTTCATAAAACCCGCCCCAGGTCGATACAGCATTAGGGCTACTGCATTGGGTATCTGGTGACAATACGATACAGTGTTTCTGTGTAACAGAATCACAATGTCGACGGATATAGGAAACACATTCGCGACTCGAAATCATGTTAGAAATGTCTTTGTCTACACATCAATCAAACAACCTTCACTTGTTACACATTGTAACAGGAATATTGATGTGTAGGTACACGATTAGTGTGTACCAAATTGTGTACTTGCTACACAAACATGTGTGTGCGATTAGCTTTTTGAGAGTATACTAGCGATATATAAAAGGAAATACATATATGATTCTATACAAATCAACACGAATAAAGAACTTACAGTTGACGCCTTTGACCTTTATACAATATTTGGCGGGGAAAAGACCGGCTCTGCCTTCCCACCCTTGCTTGCAGTTGTGTGAGAGTTTTGCATAGGCAGGGTGAAATGGGTCTGCGCAGTTTTCGTCACTTCCATTATAGGAGTAACAAGTAAAGCAGGAAATGGCTGTAAAGAAATAGAAACTTACAAGAAAACAAAAACCATAAAAATCATCGCTTTTTTTATCGTTTGCATGATAAATTATCCCAGTATCCCATATATAGACACGAAAGGTGTGTCCCATAACGGATTTTGATGGCTCGAACCATAGTACTACCAGATCCTAAATTAAAATCTAAAATCCAGGATGCGATTTAAGGACAATATTAGCTGTCTTAAGTATGGAGTCATTGCATGTCTTAAGGATTGGAGTCACTGCATGTATTGAGCCTAATTGGACGAGCCTTATTGGGCCTTAGTGTATGGAAGCCGGATAAGGCCAGCGCCGTCTCATCGCTTCGTGCCATGGTATCATCACTTCGTGCCATTGTGCCATCGCTTCGCATCATCGTGCATCGTTTCGTGCTATCGCCAGGCTGTGGAACGATGGTACGATTATGGCCTTATCCGGCTTCCATACCATCAGCCTAATTCTGCTAAGCCGCCGTTCTGCAGTAGCCCTTTGTTTTGTGATGGCCTTTACAGATGAGTTTGAATACGGCTTAAACGTAGGCAACCTTCAAAGGTACATTTACCTGTTTCTCTCGAATGGCGGCATATTATGTATTCTCGGCATATTAGTTTCATCCACCCACAAACGCGTCCAGCATCTTGTAAGTGAAAATTCTTATTGATTGTGATATTTAACACCAATCATAAATAAATATAATAGTAAATATGTACATCAAGACAATAACACTCACCGGCTTTTGCTCCTCCTCTTGATGCTGAATAAGAAAAGGAAAATAGATTTAGCCAAGCCGATCCAAAAATTGTCATTTGAGCATATTCAAAGAGCTGGAACCTTCATAAATTATATTTTAAGTATAGCTTAAGAAAATCTTCACCAAACTTATTGATTAAGCAAATATTGTATAAAAGGTATGTTAACGCCAGGCTGTGTTTGTGGATTAAGGCCAAGAAAGGCTATGCATTTAGTTAAAGAGATGCAACCTTCATAAGTTAGACTTTACAAACAATTAAAGAAAATCTTCACCAAAAATTATCGATTAAGCAACTATTGTATGAAAGGATTAAGAGTGCATAGATGTGTGATATAACTTACATGATCTGCTACTGCGACCCGACACTGCAAAAGAGAGGAAAAGCAATAGAATTATTATGAAGTGAGTTAATTTACATTCAACCAATGCGCCTTTGTGACAGACTTTATATTATCCTGTCTGACATCCACTTCATGCTGATTGATTTATATAGATTGAAGCACGACACCGTGGCGGTGTTTATTGCCTGTGGGGATATTGGCAACTACATAAAACAACGTAAGTAATTGATAGATACACTGCTCATGCTTGAAAGTCGTGTAGCCAAACAACCATCTGAATTCGTATGTAAGATTCAAACTGTTTGTTCTCCGTGAAGTAATTACGAAGAAAAATGATCTTGACTACATCCAGATAACAGCGAAGAAGTAGGAAAATATATATATACATATATGTTTCTCTTGCCACATCATTATGGCCTAAAATTAAGAATATGTGCATTCATTTCGACATCACATGGCAATAAGACATATGATTCAGGAATACAAATATATAACACAATGATGAGAAATTTTGGCAAAATTCCCTACAGGTGATTTTTAAACAAACTATGAAAACTATAAAAAAAAAATATATACAAACTTTAACTATGTAACTAGCATCACCCGATGGCTAATAATTGTGTAATAACGTATTATTTCATAACCAGAAGTTTTAACGTAACGTACATATGATAGTTGTTTGGGAAATAAATTCTGCATATTTGAAATGTCTTTTTACGTTCTCAGTCATTCATCTAGTAACAGGGAGACCTACACTCTGTAACGACTCGGCGGTTTCCATCACTATATACAAGCTACAAATTGTATACCGCTCACAATCATGATCGCTTTGAGAACTGATTGCAGTATTGGACAGAAAGGACAGATTTATAAGCAGTGGAGTTCAAAAGAGGACAGTGATAAGAATGCCAAACAAGACATCGTACGTGACACATGATTCAAAAGGCGAGTGAGAAGCTTTTCAGAAGTATCACGAACTTGGATGAAGAGCGACCATGTTCCTATCAAAACCAGTTATTCCAAGAGGATAAATATTTACATAAGCCTGTGCAATAATTGCTGTGTAACTTCATCTGACATGGAGGATGGAAACGTTGGCGAACTGCGCACCCACCCGTGGGTTGACCCACGCCACCGCGCTCGGCAACGGGCACAAACACGCAAATGTTGCACTTCCGGGACCAGCTTAAGATCGATTTGGTACATTAGCGCGGCACTGCTTCGGGCAAACAACTGTACCCAAAAGTTGCATTTAAAACGTTGTAGCTGTTGGGAGTTGTGAATGTATAACTGAAGAGTGTATACGTAGTACTATGCCTTGAATCAATATCAGTCCATGGGCTTGCATCACAAAGCGATTAAGCTATCAGTAGCTGTGGTTATATTGACGGATGATTTTGTAACGCAGAGGCTTCATAAAAGGACGGTGTAAAGTCGATGAAAGGGGAATCAAGCGCGCGGACATCGTGTGCAGAGTTTAGACTAAATACACTCTCGGCTGTTCACTCATACCTCAATCCATTCAATCACAAATGACTGATGAAGTAGGGAAACAAAAAAATGAAGTAAGCTTCTAAAATATGAAGTATTAATTTTTAAGACTTTTTGAGTGAGAAAAGTGCAGTTAAATATTTACATTCCACAAACTCACACTAGTTTTACTGGCCATAGTTTGGTATCGTATGATATTTTTCATTATATCATTTTGATTTTTCCACCAGCATCTGTTTCTAATATCAAATTAACCGTTTTATAGGCTTAGTTACATATAATATTATATGAATATATTTCACAAAAATGGGGCGAAAAAAATGCCCTCACATCATTATAAACACAAAGCCACCCATAAAATCCATCTTTATTAAAATCCAATTCTACTGAAAGATTTGCTGTGGATACTTTGTTAAATATCTTCCACTGGCATTCCAAGAAGGGACCGTGCCATACAAATGAAATAAAAAAACTGGAGTATCAAACTGGCATAAAAGGATAACAAAGTGTAACTTTGCATAAGAACTAGCTAATTAATCTCAGGATTTCCTGGCAGGTCTGTATTATACACAGATAGAAAACTGCCAGGATGCCATAGTTAATCTAAAGAAATTTTTATCTGCTTTATACGACTTCTGCCCTGCAAATGATTTGATTGTTGTTTGACTCCGTACAAAAGAATTTTTCTTTTATGCGATTGCGGGCCATTGTTTTGACTGCAAATTAAAAAGAGGTGGACTGCTTCAGTTAAGACATCGGAAAAGACAAGTCTGTATAAACTACACTTCATGCGGTATCTGCTCCCTTTCAAGAAGATATGGTGTAAACAGTGTGCTTCCAGAAATATGTGAGTCTAATACTATTTACACTGGAAGCACAGTTGCCGTTGAACGGCGTATTTTGTCTCTGATTGACAGACTACCTAAGTGAAGCTCACACCGAAGAGAATATTAACTGACTTTGGACAATCCAATAAAGCTACACGGTCAACAAGAGACTGAAGTCCTCCGAGGACCACACACTGCTCTTTGGCAATAACGTTCTAAAGGCGGATATGGGTTGTAACCTGCATGCAGACAGAATACCATGTGAGGTTTCCTTTTTGATCTCGACCAATCTGGAATTGAGAGCAATCGGCCTAAGGGAGAGGTTCAAACAGCCCCCATGCGTAATTACACAGTGCTTATTATCGTACATTAAGCATAATTATATCGGAAATTAGTATTAACTAGAATTGCAAGTAGTTCAGGCCGGGGTCCACGTTGTTTGTTGTCGTTCAGGTCTATTATTATTCCTCGATAATGAAGTAAGAGCAAATATATAGCTAAATGAACTACAGCTACCTAAGTATTAACATGACAGGAAAACCAGGTTATAAACATAAAGATCAACAGTTTGACAATGAAACAAAATAATTGTTGGTGTTAAGAAATATACACAAAAAGTATTTACCAACACAAGATTTAATAGAAAAAGGATAGATTAACCTTATGGACGGATTCGTATATTACATGTTTTATTAGGATTGAATCTGGTATACCTATATGAGAAGAAAGCGCTGTTAGTGATTGCGACACAGAAAAATTTGAAATATGCATGGCTGAATTCCGAGCTTCCTACCAAACACAACTGCGATTGACATTTGCCTTTTCATCACGTGAGCTTCAATATTCTCAAACGACATACAAAATCTCATCTCTAATATAACACATACACAATTACTACCTTAAAGATTAATACTGGGCTGAAGTCTGACGTGTTTCACCAGATACACAAGAGTGTAGGATAGGGAAAGATCACCCACTATTAGTGCCTGAGAGATTAATGCTGTTGTGAAGTCTGACATGATTCAAGAGGTGCACACGAGTACAGGATAGGGAAAGATCACCCACTATTAGTGCCTGAGAGATTAATGCTGGTGTGAAGTCTGACATGTTTTACCAGGTACACAAGAGTACAGGACAGGGAAAGATCCAGCACTGTTCCTGCCTGAGAGATAATGCTGGTGTGAAGTCTGACATGTTTCACCAGGTGCACACGAGTACAGGATAGGGAAAGATCCAGCACTATTACTGACTGAGAGATTAATGCTGGTGTGATGTCTGACATGTTTTACTAGGTACACAAGAGTACAGGATAGGGAAAGATCCAGCACTATTACTGAATGAGAGATTAATGCTGGTGTGATGTCTGACATGTTTCAACAGGTACACAAGAGTACAGGACAGGGAAAGATCCAGCACTATTAGTGCCTGAGAGATTAATGCTGGTGTGAAGTCTGACATGTTTCAACAGGTACACAAGAGTACAGGACAGGGAAAGATCACCCACTATTAGTGCCTGAGAGATTAATGCTGGTGTGAAGTCTGACATGTTTCAACAGGTGCAGACGAGTACAGGACAGGGAAAGATCCAGCACTATTAGTGCCTGAGAGATTAATGCTGGTGTGAAGTCTGACATGTTTCAACAGGTGCAGACGAGTACAGGACAGGGAAAGATCACCCACTATTAGTGCCTGAGAGATTAATGCTGGTGTAAGGTCTGACATGTTTCAACAGGTGCAGACGAGTACAGGATAGGGAAAGATCTAGCACTGTTACTGAATGAGAGATTAATGCTGGTGTGATGTCTGGCATGTTTTACCAGGTACACAAGAGTACAGGATAGGGAAAGATCCAGCACTATTAGTGCCTGAGAGATTAATGCTGGTGTGAAGTCTGACATGTTTCAACAGGTGCAGACAAGTACAGGATAGGGAAAGATCTAGCACTGTTACTGAATGAGAAAGATCACACTCACAATTATCTCCTAAGACTGATACTCCTGTGAAGTCTGACATGTTTTACCAGGTACATAGGATGGAGAAAATTCACTCCAACCATTATTGGTTCTTACATTTACTAAGCTATGAAGTCAGAAGAAAAGCCACAATTTCGTCACATTAGTGTTCTGCTTTAAACCGTAATAATGGTTTTGAATTGTGTGGGGAAAGTAGGCCTATTATAATTTCTAGTATTATTTTGATGAAGAAAAAATTTTGAAAAACAGCCTACACCAATCGTTGATTTCAGCAGGAGAAAATGATCTTATGCAGGGTTTTCTTGACAACGCGAAAACGTATGTGGAATAGGATGTCGATGTGATAGAGGTCGACATAGATGTTAGACCCCATGTTGGGCCTGTCAACAGATTCTAGGTTGATTAGAGGTTCTGCTGTTTTTGCTATACCAGTCTTCCATCCTCCATCTCGTCTGGAGACTGACAGGCTCTCGATCGACAACAATGTTTTCGCGCCACGTTTCATACCACATTGGAGCATTGCGTGATGCGAGATGAATGGGTCTACAAGTGGGATTTGCAATTTAATCAAGGATGCGATAAATCCCACATCGGTGTTTGGCCTCGGTGAGAAGGAAAGCCCACAGAAGTTATCACTCCTCGATGTGAACACACAAGACACTAAATTAAACAGTGTTTGTTCTAAATGGTCACAAGAGAGTGTTTTGCCAAGAATCCGGCACATTTGAGACGATTCCTCTTGTACCACGGACGTTTTAGATAACATTCTTTATCCAGTAATGGCTATGATATAGGGGTAGATATTAATCTCACAGCGTCTTCATCACGGTACGGGTATGAAGCCTAAAAGTGATCCAGGGAAGCCCTTACACAGTAGCCAAACTACTAACGAGAGGATAACCAGTCCTTCAGAAGATCACAGAAATACACAAATCCACTCCATTAAAACCAACTTACCATCGAAGGGATTTATAGCCAAAAATATTTAATTGTCATCAGCCCGTATAATTTAAGCTTCAACGTAAGCCTACATAGGTAGTGTCTTTTGGACCACAGTTACTGAAATCATGTTTTCATGCAGAATAAATTTCGAGTGCATGTACAAAACAGACAGATTTTAGCCTTTCTCCTACAGGATCCAAACTGAAAAAAAACAACAACAAGAAAACAAGAATTATTTTCTACGTCCTCTGTTTGTGTAACCCTAGTAACTTGACCGAGTGTCTCTTCCTACAACAATGTTCAAGTTGAGACCAGATCATTTTTCTGCTTACTCCAATCGAAGACGATTGTCCAAAGGGAAGCTTGTATTGAGTTAACTGCCTAGTTTGAAGCCGAATTGTACAGCGCATTTTTAATATTCTGAAAACCCTTCCGGTCATGGAGATTCTGAACAATAAACGGACAGCATGGGTTTATTTTCTCAGAGATTAAAGACACCGATTGAATAAACTATGCGTACTCTGTGGCCCTAAATGGTCACAAATTGTAATACATGTATAATACAATCTCAGCCATAGTAAAGATCCAGTGGTGTCAACAAATATTTCAGGGGCAGGTTGTTCAAAAGTGTATTAAAGTTAAGCCAGGCTTAGATCTTAATACCAGACTCATTTAAATACAAAGTGAATGACACTTTAGTCCAAACTAAGTTAATACTGGGTTTAAGACTTACTTCAGTTGAGGCGGGGGGTGGGGGTGGGGGCTCTGCGGCTCAGTTGATTAACGCGCTAGCGCAGCGTAATGACCCGGCAGCATCTCATCAATGCGGTCGCTGTGAGTTCAAGTTCAGCTCATGCTGGCTTCCTCTCCAGCCGTACGTGGGAAGGCCTGGCAGCAACCTGAGGATGGTCGGGGGGTTTCCCTGGGCTCTGCCCGGTTTCCTCCCACCATACTGCTGGCCGCCGTCATATACGTGAAATATTCTTGAGTAAATCAGATCTTGCTCCAGTGATACACTTTTGAACTACTGGGTCTTCAACTCCACATACAAGGGATTTATAGAGCTTCGCTCAGTCTCACATAACATAGCTTAAATTTATGTTGTATATGTTGACAGGCTTGAACTCGGTATTTGATTTATACCATGTCGGATATGAAGACCTAAATTGTCGTCATATATCTCGTTTTAACGCCAGCCATGTGCGCTAAAACCTCACAAAGTGAAGCTCTATAATGTCAGACCAAATTATAGTTGTCTTTACAAATGGGTAGAGCCCCAGCATGCGTGGTGTCGCTTTTATATTTATTGGGGGCAAGGGTGGGTGGTGGGTGGGGGGTTTGGGTTGGGGGCACGAAAAACAAAGGATATAAACAAGGTGCGATGGTTATTGGCCGCAAACGTGCCATGAGAGCCTGTATCGCATCTATATAAATCTGTAATGTATCTAAGTGTAAATATAAGCGTCCTGTCCGACATTCGTATACCATTCGTAGTCCGTAAAGGACGTTCCAAGTCAATAATCGCAAGATCCATTTCCAAAACAACGTTTAACACCAGCTCCCAAAGACATATGTATGTAAGAAATTATACAAATAGGAAATAAAGCCGGTAACACACAAGAGAGAAGCGGTTATCAGTTTTCAATGATGCCGGGCAGACAGTGGATATTCCAGGCATTAATTCCATATCAAAGTTCAAATTCGTAGTCCATGAATGAGTTCCAGGTCAAATAACAGTTAAACAAGGTATCGCAGTCGCGCTTTGATTGTACTTGTTTATAAAGGCATCATGCAGATGTAATGAGCATGGCTGCCATTACAGCCCCTAGCCCCAGGTTAAGCGGTATTAGATACAGTTCGAAAATGCCGAGCGTTACAGACCTTAACCGAACAGATTGTGATTCAAAAGTAACGGACGACTACGACTTTCCCGTTAATACGTAAGGATCTCATACTACAAGAGGCGCCATCTATAGATGATGTTACACGTGACATGCTGGTCTGTATAAAAGCTGTCTACAAGATAGACAGCTACACCGGACAATCAGCGCCATCTATGTTGTTAAATACCATGTACGCGATAGATATGTACATAAGGATAAGAGCGCCGTCTATGTGGATGATCAGAATGCAGATCACCAGAGATTCCGAACGCTCTGTCCATACCTGCCAACGAGAACGTTATACTCATTGTAAAATTTGAGAAACTTAAAATCAAGGCGTTTGATGGAGTATCCTTGACAAACTAGTGTTTGAACTAACAACTTGTGACGCAGATTAAAGCCATCCCAATTTACGCAAGATCTGACAAACGCTACAAGGTGAGATATGTATACGCTATATGCAGGACCCTTTGGTATATTGCTATCCAAATAAGGATAATTTACAATATCAAAATTAAGATAATCCCTTTTGTCGTAAAGGCGGCGTGATAGGAGACCTTGTTCGTCTTTGTACAGACATCGATCCAAGTAAGATGTACCATCAGGACTATCTGTTGTCTCCTTTAAATCCAATGAAGGCGGATAGATTTCTTTCACCGCTTCAGTAATATGGGGGTTATTTAACGCCAGTAGATCATCAATATACCGCTTGGTAAATTAAAAGGATCGAGCTTTAAAGATATTACTTTTAAGTAATTTCTGCACATTGTCGTATTCATATGAAAACAGGTATAGATCTGCCAAAAGAGGCGCACAACTGGTACCCATTGGAACACCTAGGCACTGTAGGTAAATTGTATCCCCGATTTTCACATAGATGTTATTAATGAGAAATTCAAGTAATTCAATAAATAATGTAACAACCCATGAGTGGTAACCTTTATAAATAGTAGAACTAAATTGTTAAGAATCCACATGCAGTTGACACCTGAATTTTTCGTTATGGCATAACAATATTTATTCCAAAATGACTTCTTGTAACGCTCTCGTAAAGAGGGTAGTCAAAAGTTTGGTAGTGCAACTTCTTGAACCCGCAATAAATCGAGCCTTGTATGGGGATTTATGCATTTTAGGAATGCAAAGTAAAGTTGTGGTATTTCTGTATAACGGGTAGGTGTATTTAGGTGCCTTTCTTTAAGAAAGGTTTTGTGTTTATTAAATAGTTCCTCCAGAGTACATGCAGTAGAAGAATGCGTGGATGTTGTTGTAGATGTATATAGCTCTTGAACAAGAATTTGATAATAATACTTCTTGCAAATAAAGAAGACATTATTAGGAGCCTTGTCTGCTACAGTGATGACAAATTTCCTATGAAGGTCAGCGAGTGTTTCTTGCACATTGGGATCCTTCAGAACCTGTTTAACTTTAGGTAGAGCATCAATGTCTGTAGCTAAACTAACCTTCTTTTTGACAATCTCAAGCCTATCGTTAAGTTCCGAAGAATCCACTTTCTCCCGTTTTGACCATCTTTTAACATATTCTTCAAGCGCCGAGATGATATTTTTTATGTTAGACCTAATGTTGATTTTTTTTCTTTTCTCTATACTTAGGACCTCTCACAAAGATATTCCTTAGGTCATGATTCTTAATAATATTAAGGTCACCAGTCAGGACATGTTTACATTTGTTGTAGGTAAAAACTGGGGATTCACAATCACAGTTATAGCCGCCAGAATATACGTCACCAAATCGAACTCCTTGATGGCCTGGGAATAATTGAAAATTTTGGAAGCGATAGGCTTTGTATACTCATAGGATATGCAAGGGGGCTTTTGGATATTAAAATAATTAGGCACAGCGATACGAACATCAGGTTCATTAAAGATGCGTGGTAGGTCATTTAAATCAAGGCCTCTGTCTAAATACTTTATCTTCAGAAATAGTCGATCGTGTTGAGTTTCAGTTGTAGTTACAGGGCGATACAATCGAAAATTCGATATGTCTTGACACAGACGTACATGGTGAGGTGGAACATTAAAATTGTGTAAATTATTGGATACGTCTTGAACTACATGTTTTAGCAAATTCAGTGGCAGTGCATATAATACTGTGCGTAGAGCATGCATGCTATTGGTGTTATACGACAATCTTACTAAATAGATAACTGTAACGTGTTTGTGAATCATGTTTCTATTGAACTTTCCCCTACAATGACTGCGAGGTCTACGTTTATGGTATTTAAATAAATTTGTTATGATGGAGTCATGTGGCAATAGCTCCATGATGGCGGACTCTTAATCACTTGACGGTCGCCTGTCTTATCTTTCCTAAAGTGGTCCAATGTCGACCAATTTAGCCAACATAGGTTAAAACAAAGCATTGTCTGCTGTATTAGAATGTCCCATTCATACGACTAGCCAACTTTATCAAACTGCCCGGTGAAGTAGAAGTAAGAACAGTCGACGAGGAAAAGCCGTCATATCCACCGCCTTTTCTTCGGCTACCTTGGGTAAATAATGAATCACCTGAGGCTTTACAGTTAGTGGTCCAAAACAGAGTATCGACAGACCACAGTAAATAATTAAATAGCCGACACCGTCCAGAAAAAGGGATTCGATCGCCTTGGCGACCATCTTGATAACATGGATATTTACGGTAATCGCCTAAGAGCCATAACGCTAGTATGATAGTTGCATCCGAGACGGGGTAAAACTTGATTTGGTTTCAACCCAACCTAAGCACTACATCAACCGCAACAGAACTAACAGACTGCCTGAAACACAGGTGGTCTCTTGATTATTCGGTGACAGTGTTATAAATTGTTCAATGCCCTGCAAGCGGACAACAACCCATAGCGAGAAACAACCCCAGCGGCAAAACACACGCCTGATAGGCGGACTCCTTTCAGCGTAAAGGGAAGTCACGCCTTGGAGAGTTGTACCTTTCATTTTTACATGTCAATAG
This sequence comes from Liolophura sinensis, assembly GCF_032854445.1. Lineage (NCBI taxonomy): Eukaryota > Metazoa > Mollusca > Polyplacophora > Chitonida > Chitonidae > Liolophura > Liolophura sinensis. The sequence continues at coordinate 45,076,336 of NC_088301.1, read as the reverse complement.
TTTTTCCCTACCCACGGGCTTTCCACAAACACGGTGACATGATTTATGTTCAATATTAAATGAATGCCTAGCGTGGAGTTGAAACGCACTTATAGTTTTTCATATAGGTGTATTTCCGAAATATCAATTATGCAAATGCCTTGTAGGAACTTAATGTCCAAGAATATGCCGCTATGGGGTCGTCTGGTGCGCCCTACAAAGTCACCTCTGCTGGAGTATGGAATCAGTTTATGTGATGTTTATTTTTACTTTCAATAGTGAATCTACGACGCCTTTAAACGTGGAATTATACACATCCTGTTAGCTATAGAACGATTAAATTTACCTTCCGATTTATGCTTTACACTACACTTTAAACTTAACTTTAAATTTAAACTTGAAAATATCTCAGGCATATAAAAAACATAAATAGGTAATAAGTCTCTACTTGTAATTACGACCTAATGACTGGATCATAAAATATCGATACCAATAAAATAAGTATAAAGTATAAGTATAAAATACCAATAAAAAAGTCAGTCAATCAAAAGATGATTATATTTTAAAATACTCTACCTTAGAACTGAAATGGAGCAAATTTCTCAAAAGATGGCGTTCATTTCTTCACCCGCTTAGCACAAGATCCGAATGTACTAACTTGCCCCAAAACACCAAAGAGCATGTAGGCTACTAGACACTCGACTATTCCAGTAATATTTTAGTGACCCAGCATAATATTGCGTGTTGCCTCATCATTGCCATGGTACTTGAGTAAAAGTCAAATACTATATAGATTACATATGCAGTGCAAATACATGTACTATTAAAGGAGAAGAAAATTTAAATATCACACAAATACCACTGAAAATAGTATGCATTTCCTCGCAGGTTCATGCCATAAAAAATTCTAATATATACCTCCGGTCAATAAATTATAAATAAAGTCAGCGCCAAAATCCGCTGTGGGCGACTCCATATTGCCTAAGAACTAGTCCTGAAGTCTTCTGTGTTAGGAGGAGAATTACCGTCGGAAACCGCCGAAGTGCAGTTCGCACATTTCCGGTAGAACTCTTCCCAGAAGGTAGCGAACAGTACAATTCGTTTTCCGCTTGACGATCGGGAAACCGGAATGTTGGACATGGGTTTCGAGTTTACCCGAACAAGCCGACAGTTTTAACAACTCTCACAAGCTGAGAAGCAACACACCCCCATCATAAATTACAGGGCGTTAAGGATGGAGGACGCGATGAACTCAGCGGTTTATGCCAGCTTTGTCGTTTTCAGACTTTACGTGTATGGCGAGGAAAAATCGCAAAAATTATGCAGCAGGAAAAATATGAAAATATGAGCTCTTTTCAGCCTATAGTGTCATTGTTTTAAGTTTTCTTCTCCTTTTAACATAAGGTACGCACAGGACGTACTTTCAGTAATTGATGAGTAGCTATGTATCTCTAGGGTATACTGAATATACAAGATTACAGCTTAGATCAGTGTAGCGACGACAGTGTGCATGATAGTTGGCAAACAGGACACAGGGCTATAGGAGCTGTACCCTCATCTTCAAAAGCGCAGAGATACATATGTTATTATCCACAACTTATACATTAGTAATACTGATTTCACTCATTCGACTAGAACATTCCAACATCATTAAAATTGTTGACAGCTTCTCTTTGCTTCTTTCCGTCCTAATTTCGTATTTAATATATACTTTCTTATTTCGGTGGATGGTTTGTGTTAAACGTCGTTTTGGATATTAGCCTTGCGATTATTGACGTGACATTTTCATGTTTATGAATGTTTGCTTCGACGCACAAACGAACACTGAAGAAAGATCGTCTCCAGTATACTTAATACACGTGATGGACATGATAAGCATCAAATAAAGCGAAGAAATTAGCCACACAATTCTAACATCTTAATACGCGTGCAAATTAGTATAGTTCATGTATATTTCGTCATTTAGAAGCCAAAGACACTCACCCCGTTGCCAATGCTGTATATCGATTACCTATTAACATTCCATAATTTCGACCAAATGGCCCATGGACACTTCTGGCGTCCCAGGGACAACAATAACTAGCAGTGAGAGGGAGCCGTTTCCTACTTGACATCAACAGAATGCTTAAAAGCATGGATTTCCAACGCGCGAAAGGGCGGACACAATGAGATTCTACACAAGAGGGGAACTCTTGGATGAATTTGGTCACATACAAAAATGGACATGTTAATAGCAGTGCTTTCGGGATAATGATGACAAATTACAACTCAAAAATTCCATTTTCGTGATGGCCTGCTATTGAGACGATCTCGACGTCTCTACTGGAATCTTCCTAGCCATTATTTGCCTCAATGTATAGGGGAAATGTTATTTGCTACTAGGAAAAGAAGCGTTGTGTATAAAACATTGTTTGGAAATGTCAGCTTGAAGGGCTATGTCAATTTAGTTGTTAAAACTTGATAGGATGGCTCGTAGATTAGATAATGTACATATCGATAATCACGCAGAAAGGAACTGTTATTTGCACACAGTTCATAGTTATCATTTAACATGGATTTTGGAACGGGGGGCATTACTGTTTGTTCAATGTTCCATTCATTGGATGAGCACGTTTATTTGCACTGCTGTAATGTTCCTTGTAAACCAGTAGGTTATAAACATCATACAATCTCCCCGTAGCGGTGACATTTAGACGTGAAGGCAACTGGCTTGACAGTGTGGCCAAGCAACGGAGGTTCCTTTCCCACGTCCTTGTGATTTCCATGACAACCAAATTTATCGATGGTTGTTGCTGGTACGACGGATGTAACCAGTGGCCGTGCCTCTAGTGTCATGTGCCATGTGTCATGTGTGCACATGTACGACTGCTTCTGGATGCTATCGGTTGTCAAGACAGTCTACATTAAAATATCACAACCCCGAGAGGGACCGGAAATGTCATGTTCAGTAATCACAGGATAGCCCCTAATTACCTTTACCTGAGTATAACAGACGTTCCACGCACCACTTTGTTTAACATTCAAATAAGGCTATTTTTGAAAAGGTGCGTATGAAAGTATATAACCTCTTGTACATTTTGTATATCTGATGACATTTGAACATTTTGGACATTTGAATAATAGTCTTCACCCTCTCTGGAAATCATGTGTGATCATCTGTTTGATTGAGTGATCTTTAACCACGGTGACTATAAGCAGTTTCGGCTTAAGGGCATTTATTTTCGATATCTCGGAAAGCTTATCAGATGTGTTGAAATTTACCAATGTCTTGCATGAATTCATCTCGACATATTTCTAAATCTTTTTCAGATATGTGAAATTCTTTTTATGATATCTGTATTCATTTATGGGTCCTGTTATAACTACACAAAGACATTTTAGATATGTTTATATGATGAGGGTATATGGGAAAAAATTCCACTCAGTGTGCGGTAATGGCAAAATCGTACAGCTCCTTCCTCCCAGTATCAAGACCGTCCAAAGCAATATATCTTTCCTTTATTACGCCACAGTTATCTGTGTACGTGTGCTAATAAAACGTATATGAAGTACACACGCCCTGCAACGTCACAGAAGAAAACAATGCATTCTACTGTCATTTGGTCCTTCTCTGTAACTCGTCCTCGAGTGTCCTATTGCAATTTCTACAATACAACACATTTTCTGATACTAGTATGTGTCGCTCTTTTTTGGATATTTTTACCTCCAACATATATCCTCGCTAGATATTGTAAAAAAATCCACAAATCTGGCAAACATTATAAGATATCTTATGTACATGGTTCTCATGTCAACACAAAACTGCTCTATGCGGAATCAAATGATTTTAGGATATCTGGAAATATTTTCGAAATTGAAATGTCTGAAATTACATGTTTTTTTTTTAAGATAAATCAAAAATATGTCATCCATGGGTTGTCACGGCATGCAATAACGATTTGTCATTGGCTACAGACGCAATAAAAATATAAAATCGACTGCATATCAAGGATATCACTGTTTTCAAAAGCTTTGCAACAATAACGGAAGGCACATGTGCAATCAAATCGAACAATGGCCTGCACAAAGTTTTACTGATACTTTTCTCTCTACCGGAAGGCGTACACAAATGGACAATTTCCGCCTGTCAAAGAAAACGCATTTATGCATGCCTTCAAGGTCCGGAATCTGCCAATAGGCTAAATGAACATTTGTATAATATATATACTTCATAAACAACTCACCCGGTTTCCTCTCCACCCTGAGAAATCAGATCGGGCAGATGAATATATATACATTGTTAAATAGAAGAGCAGAGTAACCTATCTGGGCAGTATGAGGTATCCAGCATTTCGATAACAACTTTTAAATTGCTTTTCTTTTTAAGCTGTCGTTACATCAATTACCAAATGACGCGTGAGGTATTGACAAATGAACCGAGGTATCATCCAACACAAAAACATTCAAAACGTTGTAAAAAAGTTGCAATAAAAAAAAAACAGTTTTACACCAATCCAGATATGCATGTTAAATATGTTACACGCTAATGAGCGATACAAGATAGGCACTGAAATACTTCTAATCAGATAAGTATGTAATATAACTAAAGACATTTAGTGGGGGGGGGTGTACATTTTCTATATCAGTTTTGGAAATGACATTTCTTGGAAAACATCGGTATGAAATCACACACTTAACTGTAGGATAGGAAGCAAACAAGACATAAAAAATGCAGTGTTTCCAGACATAATATTGGCCCACGAATGACATATTCCCAGCTCAGCTTGGAAACAATGCACATGTGGAATGATCATTACACCCGGTGCATAAGTCTCTGAAGGTACATACACGCACAGCTGTTGTTCGGGTGCTTATATAGATTTCTTGGTTTTGGTTGGCGTGCATATTCAAACAGATGACGGATGGCAAATAAATGACACTGCGGGTATCTTCTATTATTAACAAATGTTGACATTATAAGGCGCGAATAGCCCCCCTGCAGTTGATTTGCATCTATAAAGTAGGAAAAGCCATGGTGCTTACTGAAGTCCTATTACATATTAAAATATTTATGACTAAATTGAGTTTCCTTGTCTGTTTCCTGAGTTTCCTTGTCTGAGATGTGCGCAACCAAACACACTGCAGCTCAGATAAACAAACGGGCTTCTTGTATGAATATGATAATGATGCACACTTCTTCAGTGAAGAACTTACAATAGCTTGCCTTACTTGCACACATTAGAGGACAATTAGTAACAAGCCATAGATGAACTATATCTATCAGTTTATTGACTCAGGTATAGTAATTTAGGACACTAGATTTTTTTCGTCAAATTTTAGAGCGTATTATTAATCTTATGTAGCTTTTGGAGATAAGCGGTTCTTAAATGGTCAAGTTTGATTCGTCACATATGACACTCTTGTAACAACAACTTCTATATCTCTTCATTGCACTTAGAAATTACACTGAGCTATTAAGTAGTTAAATATTTATATAATTAATAGGTTTGTTATGTGTTTTTAGTTATTATAATTATCTTACTAGGCTGCGACACAATTCTTACCAATTCTTACCTGTCACTCTTACCTTCTGTCCACGCCGTTTTATAAAAATTATGTAAAGTAATGTTCTAATGATAAGAAATTATTAAAAGGAAAACTCCCGGAGGCTTGATTTTTGTAGCATATGGTGGACAGAGAACTATATCGAGCTGCTTCACTGAAAATGGTTTGCACATGTTAAAATTACGAATGCCGTCATCATTTGCGTCAACGGTTCATGCAACGTACATGGTTGCGTAGCGGAGGGACTTAGACGAAATCCCCCTTCCTTGAGATTATAGCCTGAAGTAAAAACACGGACGTTAAGTCTTCATTTAAAGAGCCAATCCTTCCAGTCAATTTTCAGAGACACATGTCAAACACAAGAGAAATGTAAATTAACGCCGGAAAGTTGATCGGCGATTCACATTTCATTCAAATCAGCATCCAAACAAAGTACCATGTAAACAGTGTTTATTATCGGAATACAAGCGTAATTCCATGTTTTCTTACAAGGCACCATCGATTAAAAGTTGCTTAGAGCAGATGGTTAATTTCGCCGAAACTGAAGGCCCCTAGCTCACGGTTTCTTGGCAGTCTTCTATAGCTTAGACTGAGCCCTAAGAGGTTGTTGATAGACAGTGTAAATAAAGCAGCCAATTGAGTGGAATTTATAATTGAGACGCGATCGGACTCTAAACAAAGAGCCAAGAATAATTCACCTCGGGCACCAGCTCAAGTAGGTACCTCTCTTGCCATGGTTCCCAATATCTCTTGCCTATATGTAATGCGTTGGCGCTCGCCAAAATGCGTGGGCAAACCGGTGTATCGTGTATCAGATCTTGGACCGTTTGTCAGCACACACGCTGGGGAACCTACAATGGTAGATGTCTGGAATCGAGAACCACGGTCTCTTTCAAAGTCTTGATTCCAACAGAACTTGAACTTTGGTATATGGACTGGTATATTTGCTTTATGCCTGCATGAAATTTGATATTGCAACCCACTAGTTATGTTAAATTCTTTCCATTGATCTCTTCAAAGAGATAGCATGTTGGGACGTTGGTGTGTACCAAGACACTCTTAAAATGGGAAAGTTACTTCACTGTAAACGCTAGAAGATTAGTCAAAGATGACGTTGAACTTACGCCCAACCAAAACCGCAGGTGGTACTTCTATATAAACAGACTCTTACCAGGTGACATATTGCAGTGGCCATTAACATACTCTTCCTTGAAGAAAACGTTAACCGCCTGGCTAAACATCGTATAATGGTACAGTTTTTTGCGAACAAGTTTCATTTTCAATGTATATTTAAAAATAGAGTGTGTAGAACACCTGTCGCTTTAGATTACCTATTAAGTTTGTTCAGACTTCACTGTGCAATACCCTGAATAACGTTATTAGTGTAGAACATTAATATTATCTTATAGCTAAAGCCAAAACTGTGTTTAAAGCCTGTTCAAACTTCACTGTGCAATGTCATCTATAACATTAATGTATAACATCGATATTTTCTTACATTTAAAACGAAACTAACGGTTAACAATGTCAGGCACATAGACCGATCTGAGGAATACACATGACCAAGTTCATAAACTACGAAACACTGCCACGAAGAATGGTTTCATTTCTCTTCCCTCATATGCCCATATTGAAAAGCGAGTTTTTCTGTGACGCCTCGCATCTGACCTACGGCTTTGTCAAACAGAAGGACTGCGTGTGCTCAAGGTCCGTTGATCGGGTTTTATCTTTCGCGGCTCGTTAACAGTCTACTCCGATTATTTCTCATTTGCAATATTTTCATTACCCAGCGGTACTAAAAATCGATTCGAGGCATCATACATTCTTGTCGAGGCCTGGGCCAAGTGTATGCATTCGATTGTACATGCACAACCAGGGGATTATATTACTTGTATTAATCTAGATAAGCGGAGAGGTCTGTATTTTATCTCGTCCTAGTACGTAGTCGATGAATTGCGCTGTGGCAATAAATCCCACAAGCCATCGCCAATCTGAGCAAGATTAATCAGTGGTTTACATACTGTAATTCGTCATGAGGTGTGATTTTTCTTTGTTTCTTTTGTTTTTGTTTATTAAAGGCGTCGTTTAACCTTTTACCATTAACCTCCACATCCCGAAAACTGGCAACGGCATGTAAGAAATGTCAGATAAAATGAGAACTGTCTATGCCCTGGACAATTTTCTCTAACGAGCAAGGCAGTCACCCACTAACAGTTAATTACTAATATTTGTAAATCTATGTTACACAGCTCTGTATGGCGGGTGATCAACAGCTGATTACAGTGCCGAGCTCTCAGGTTAAGCTTAATAGTAACTATAACGACTTCGGAAAAGCTCCGTGAAACAGTAGCGAAATTAGACTACCTACTCCGGCCGACGCGTCAGTCCTCTCTAATATGCCTCGGTAATAAAGCGGTTAGAGCCTCCCTAGGAAGCTGTCGGTAGTTATCTGAGAACCTTTTGTTCTCTATTGATTTTGTGTTTACCTTCGTATTTGTAACAGCAAGAAACCCCCGACTAGTACTAAGGACTATAGTGCTACTTGACGTATTCGTATCCAAGAAACAGCCGCTGTTGGGATTACCCCTGACAACGGACTATATCCCAGATAGCAGATATTCTCCACGATATTTGCCAAATAGGTTGGTGGGGATGATCGGTCCATATGCATTTCCACTGACAAGACCGTCAATACCACAGAATTGCCGAGAAGTTATCTTTACCGCGGCCTAAGGTGTTGACATATCACTACATAGAGAAGTGTTGAACTCAGAAGTAATGTAGAGAATGAAGGAAACAGAATATACTGCTTACAAATACATATCATCAGTTCAGCAAGGAAACGTGTGAAGAAACCGCAAGACCCTCACATTTCTCTATTTAATTCAGATTGTGATATTGGTGTCGTAAACGAAGGTAACCCTTGAGACGTAGACATTGTACGTTACAACGTGGTTGTATTGAGAGGAAAAAAAGTATAAATGCCGATAAATTCACCAAGGAACTATAATTAGTATATTTTAAAGCAAAACACCTCCTGTATAATCAAGACAGTTCAAACACATCTGCCTAATTAGATACACAGATGTAAGTTTTATGCTTCAACAAAACACAATGATAAAATAAAATGGAAAGTATTGGTATAAGAAGTATATATAATGACAGAATAAGGGGACGTTCTTAATGGCGGTATAATGATCCCTTGTAAAGTATAATGTAGGGCTCATTCTACGGCGGACCACAGTCAGCTAACTAACGTAAATTTAATCTCAAACCTTTTAAACATTAATGAGCTAAATGCAAAACATTTGAACCACATGTTTTAGTCGTTTCCAATAGGCAAAGCTGTCATTTGGTAAAAGTGTACAAAACCAATAAAAAATGCTCACCTCTTGAAAACATCCAACATCCAGGCAAGGCCAGGATGATCAAAACTGCCAGATGTACCAGCTGATACCTCGTTTTCCACTCCATCTTTCTCCACAAATCAAATTACCCGCGAGAACGGGTAAACGCACAGGGAACAGTATATACTGCGACTGCTGTCCGCGGTATCACCTATTCATGCTGAATCTTGTGTTTGCTCCAGTATTGTCAGCTTTACAGCGTGATATACAATCCATGATTCATGAATGTATGTGACTGATGTCCGCTGAAGAAGGAAACGAGGAATTTTGGAGATGGCCGTTGTCCAGTCTTACACATTTGTGTATCAAGACTCTATAGACGTTGTTTGGTTCGAAGACCAGGTCTTTCTGATGGAACTGCAAATTTCCTTGTTTTGCTTGAAACTCGAATCTAACACAGGCTGCCCTGTTCTCTGCGAAACAGCCAGTATGATTCACCTATATAAACAAGGATATGCGGGCACAAGAAGCAAGCAGGCTGGCAATGAAACAAACAATGGTATATGGAAAAGCTTTGCTATCACTGATGTGTACCGCTATGGAGGCAGCTTCCCTAACATTGGCGTTTTAACATGGGTAAGCTATTACCGGTCCAGCGATTGTGGACAGGCCTCGGCAATCGATACCGGAAGATATGGGCTGCGTGCAGTGAGATGGCTGGACCAGAAGCTCTGCCATTACAGTTCCACGAAGGACCTGCGGCTGAAGCAAGTAGTCAAGGAAAGCACCTCCAACATGTCTGACACCCTGTCGCTCTACAGCAATACGCTAAGCTGTAACAATTAGTGCACCCGCTCACTGCCCGATAGGCCATCACCTAAAAATCCATGTGGCGAGATGTTTTGATCGACGAAGGGTATTATAAAAACAGATGGAGTATAATCACCTGTTCCAAAGCCAGTAAATTTTAAATAACCAATTATATTGTCCGGGGGAGTAACTTATTATCATCATATCACTTATATCACTAACTCTCACAAATATATGACAAATAAAATCAATCTTGGTCCAACATTTAGATGTAGTCAATATCGGTCTTTTTCTCAATGGCGTGAAATATTAAAGAAATGGAGAGTTCCGTTAAATGCATTACTCCATAAAGCGTAAATGTCACATATTAATATTTTTATGAAGGTGTAATAGTTGGTCAGGAGTTGATGCTAAATATTTTATGAAATAATAAATTAGCAATAAATAGAGGGTCTTCCATTGACGTTAACGGAATACACTATTTCAGTTCAGGCTACACCTTCATGCAGTGAGACCCACAAGATGTGGACAAGAGGCCCGTCTGGCAATTCAGGAATGTTCCGCCAATACATTTCCTGTTTCTCCCGAGTCGATTTACAAAATTAATCCGTCAGCAATTACAGCTCCTCTCGAACGCGACATTGTAATTAAGTATAAAATTCCAGCCTGTTCTGAGCCCGTTCTATCTCGTGCCCTTTTCCCCAATTCATTAATATAATGGACAGTTTTTGCACGAGGTTGATCTCATTTGGTCAAAATGGGAAAAGGCCATTTCACTATATCCATAGGCATTTTTTTGGCTTTCACAAAGAAAGCTAATTTAGACAATCCATAATTTATAATAGAATTGTTGTAATCTAAATCGATGTAACCTCGTGTTACTACAAGCCTTCTGTGAAGTCAGGTGATTTGTTTCGCTAACTGCATTTCTATGCACGACTGTACTGAAAAAGGTTTTGACAAAACCGCATTCATATTTAACGTCTGGTGGCTCCAGGAATCATACTGTTGTAAAGTTGAATATATAAAAGGTTCCTGTTTAGGCAACTTAACTACTGGCAAAACATATGCATTATTGAGAAGGATGTGGCTAATGGAGAATGTCATGGATGGGTTTTAGCTGTAAAATATGTCTAGGTATGTAGGAATTTGATTCACGGTAAGTTAATTTATAACGTTCTTGTTCCATGCATATCGATATACTTAGTCATAATGTCAAGCGCAGACACTCATGTCGGACATGCCAAGCAAATCCAGCTCGATTGCGGCCTCACTTTTTTAGTTCCGAAGTAAAAGTGAGGTAGTTTTCTCAGGAATGTCCCTGTTCCGTTCACCTTAAAACTCTCATCGCCTTCAAATATGTGAATATTCTAAATCTAGGCGTCAAAACAGACACTTGTATACCAACCGTCAACCAAAATAGACATTCTGCTCCAATAATGACAAGGTCAAATTATATAAAAAAAAAACATAGAGATTAAACCAGAGCAGCGATCGCAGTGTTATAGCTGGCAAATGGTCGCATGGAGCCGTATGACAACATACACACCACAATGCAACACTGTATGCCATAACATATGCAACAATGGTTCAATAACAGCTGTTTTACAACACACACAGCACAACATTTAGCGAATAATACGCACGAGGCAACTTTTGTTGTATGACAACACACACGAGAAACATTTGCTGTTTGATAACACACACGGCACAACGTTAGCCTATGAAAACACACGACACAGCCTTTGCTGTACACGACGCAATCCTTTGCTATTATGACAATACCCACGACGGAGCCTTTGCTGTTATGACAATACACACGACGTAGCATTTGCTATATGACAACACACAGGACGCAACATTTGTTGTATGGCAATACATGACAACATTTGTTGTAAAGCACACATTTGCTGAATGGCAGTACATATAGCGTAACATTTGCTGTAGGACAACACACGACAACACACACAGCGCAACATTTCCTGTATACTACAATAACATTTTGCATGACAAAAGTTTTGAGCCAGTCATAATCTCAGTCCAGCCTAAATTGGAACATCTGTCAAAACCACAAGGTCTGATTCCACTGCACTACGTTTCGGAAAATAAAGGTAATCTCTGCAAATTATTCTTAACTGGATAGAGATCCACGTGACAGGTGAATTAATTATCTGTATAGCGTGATGATTTCCTTCCTAGCAACATGTTATTGATTCAGTAACTCATCAAGCTTGCATTAAGCGAATTATGTTCAAAACAAACCTTTGGTTAAAAGTAGTTTGTGATGATGATTTGTTGACAACACTTGTTCCATTTTTTTTTCGATTTATTGTTATTAATAAATGGAACGAATTTTTGTCCATGAACTAACTGGAATAACATGGCCATGAAAATTAAAGCAACTTTAAAGGCAACGAGCCCCCTAACATGAAGAAGAAATCAGATGAAGATGAAATCAGATGAAATACCATTAAGAACTTTAAGGAAAATAACTAAATTTATTTTTTCTTAGAATATTTCTATTTTCTAGCCCAGAAAAATTGTGTTTAAAGATCAGATTCTACGGTGGTCTGTTGAGACCCGTTCGTTCGTTCGTTCGTTTATTAAGCTCAAACCACTCAGGATTGTACAGGAGGTACAGCATTTTACATATTTACACAATATATGGCATATATGGTATATATATACACACAGTATATATATATACTTACATTTGCAACAGCGATGAGGAATATCCTTAAAACTTACAGTCACGCCTAGTCTTTTTAGACTGATCGCGTGTACAGATTTGCGGAATAAATTTCAGTTTAGTTTGCTGTGCGCAGGCATAAGGATTATCTATTTTGTACTTTACTCGCTAGTGCTTTAGTTTTTGACAGATGAACAAGAAGTGATATTCGTCACCAGTGCAACCTGTTTCACAAGTGGTATAGAGACGTTGTGATCTGTCAGTTTTAGACCATCTTCCTGTTTCGATTGTAAGTCTGTGGCTGGATGTCCGAAATTTACTTAGGACATTTTCTGTCGTTTTCGTTTAGTTACAGAAGATATTTTTCTGGGTGGAAATCTGTTTTACATATCTTGTATATTCTTCCCTTGGAAGATGATTTAATATCACTGAACCATTTCTGGAGGAATTGATTTTTTTTAGTGTTTGTTCCAGGACTTTTATGAAACAGCTTGTGTGTCCCACATAAATTTTAGACCTGTTGAATATAGAATTGTTTTAACATTGGTAAATATAAGCGTCATGTCCGACATTCGTATACCATTCGTGGTCCGTAAAGGATTGTAAGTAAACCTGTACATAAGATATCCCAGCTTTGTCTCTTTACCCTGGATGATCTCAACCCTGTACAAGATTATTCTTAGATACACCTTTATATAAAGATGGTAAATCCCGAGTTCCATATAGATCATACAATTTGGAGTTGACCTCCTTACTCCTAATATACGTTTACAAAATTGTAGGTGAAATGAATCGATTTCATTTAATTTTTCAAAACCCCATAGTTCACAACCATACAAAATAATACGTATAATGATTTTGTCAAAAAGGTAAATGTAGGTTTTTAATTTTTCCACAGAGGCCAAACAAAGCCTTTGTGCCTTGAGACAAATGGTGTTTGCTGCAGAGTAGGTTCCTGTATATTTCATCACTATACCTAAGTAGACATATTCGGTAACGAATTCAATAATGCAATGATTGAAGTAAAACAATGGTAAAGATTTTGGCAAACGCTTGCAGAATATCATTATTTTTGTCTTATTGGTGTTGACATCTAGTTCCCATAAATTACAGCAGTTTTCCAAAACATCCAATGCGCTTTGAAGGCCTCTCTCTGTTTCTGACATTGTTATGGTGTCATCTGCATGCAATAAAATTAGTAGATGTATAAACGCCTCAAGAAGGGCTGTCATATCTTCAGACAGCCAAGATAAACCTACAACTCTGTTATGTATCATGAACTCTTCCAGATCATTCACGTAGAGGGGGGAAAAGTAATGGCGAAAGATTCTCTCCCTGTCTCACACCAACTTCACATTCAGAATTCAGATTTAGAATTCTTTGTTTTGATGCAAGACTTAATAGCCTGGTACACATTTCGTATCAAATTAAAACATTTCCTTCCCAATCCCTCATTCAGTAGTTTGAACCACAGTCCCCCTCTCCAGACAGTATCGAATGCCTTTGAAAAATCTATGTATGAGCAATACATCTTTTTTTTCGTGCGCAGGTAGTATTCGATACCATGATGTAATAGAAAAAGATTGTCCATGCACCTAAATCCTTTTCTATATGCTGCCTGAGACTCATTCAGTATATCCATAGTTTCACAATAATCACCAAGTCTCTTGTTTATAATGCTTGTAAAGAGCTTTCCCAGGCAGCTAAGAATAGTAATCGCTCTGTAATTTTCTGGGTCTTCAATATTGCCTCTGTTTTTGTAAAATTGGTTTTATATTACCAATAAGCCAGGAGTCAGGCATAGATTCAGAATCTAAAATCAGATTAAATAATCTGTGATAGATGTGGGTCATAATTATAGCCGTGTTTTTTATATATCTGTTGGCAACTTCGTCATGGCCAGCAGATTTATTGTTTTTCAGGACCTTAATTGCATTCTCTGTTTCTGAGTAGCTGGTTGGCTGATCGAGGGGAGCATTAGGGTCAGCAGTATAGGGGCCAACTAGATCAAGTTTTCTTACGTCGTCTCATCTAGCTCCTTTAAATTCTTGAAGTAGTTATAAACTATCTCAATGTCTATTTCATTGTCGGTTGTGTTATTGAAATTAGAGAGTAGAATTTGACATTAGAGATGTATTCTGACTACCCAGTTGAGCTTTTCAATAGTACAGCTCTAAGGTAGTGTGGTAAATGCTACCGTAGTCCGTAAAGAGAGCGCTATAGGACAATGAACATCGGGCAGCAGGTCATTAAAATCTAAGACCTCAAAATCTGTAACTAAATAGAAAAGATTTGGGCTTACGATGGCATAGTCAATTAGGTTTATGTCTGTAGACGTTGGTTTCCCAATTCCTTTGTCCTTGGCCGACTCTCTTGTTTACGATTAAAAGATTTGACTTCTTGCAAAAATCGATCAATTTGTGACCCAAGTTGTTTACTGTCGTGTCCATGGAGGATCGTTTAGTCAATGCGCCACTTTTTTTAAACAGTTGAGGACCTAGCGTGAATTGCGTAACATCGTGGTTCCATTCTACAAGGTTTGGGAGAATCTCATCAGTTTCCGAAAAGTCTTGAATACATCTCGATCTAGCATTCCACTCGCCCATCATGCACACGTTAGAAAAGTTTGGAGAAAATCTCTCAAAATCATAGTACAAATTAGAAAAGCAATCACTGTTAACATAGGCAAAATTTTCAGGTGGTATATATACACACCCCAGCACCAAATCTCGTCCAAAGAGCTTGCGAGACCCATGTAACCACATGACATTTGGGTTATCAGTCTTAATTTCAGTAAAACACATGGCAATATTTTTCTTAACTTCTTTTTCCTGCTTCCTGACGTCTATGACAATATATTAAAGTTCTTAATGTCAAAGGCGTCTTGCTCATTTAGTTTCGTTTCAGACAACGTCACAATGTCATATTTACTGACAAATATGTCAAAATTCCTTGAAAAGGGACAAACACTTCTGTTGGCCGGCAGAAAGCAAATTCACCGGATGGTTGTCGTGACGAGACTTGTTGGGGCCGTTCCTCATACAGTATGTTGTCAATGTACAGCCTGTCCACCACTATATTAGCGTAGTGACCGTCCTGTCTTGCTTGTTGCATTATTGGTGTCAGTCGACGGCGAGTGTTCACGATTTCCTCGGGATACTGCTCACTTACACTGAATTCGGACTTGTATAACTTTTCACGTGTTTTTTTCGCACAAGCTCCCTGTCTTTATATTTCGAGAATTAAGCACAAATTGGTCTTGGGCGTGCAGAAGTTCCAGAGCGGGGTCTGCCGTTTCCATGAACTCTTTTGAATTCAATTTCTTAACTGCAGTCAAAGTTTTCAGCAATAAAGTTCTTAATTACTGCTTCTGCGTTTTTATTTCCTGATTCCGGTAAACCCTGAAACAACACGTTATGCCGCATTGAGCGGGCTTCGGAATAAAGCTGATTTTGGAGGATTTTCTGGATTTCTTCTCTAATCTGCCTGTTTTCACCTTGTACTCCGGATATGTCATCAACGCGTCCTTTCATAGTCTGCAATTCTTGTTTCGTTATGGCACTTTCCCTTCTAACTTGATCGACACAGTCACTCATAGCATTTTTGTGCTTGTTTCTAACTGCTTTACGGTCAGGCCCAAGGCCTTCACACCGGTTTCAACTTCGGCCACTTTTCCTTGTAGGCCTACATTGCCCAAGTCCGTTTTAATGGCGTCTAACAGTGACATTTGCTTCTCAATACGGATCAATCTTTGTTCAAGTCTTTCCAACACAGCAAGACTTGGTACTGGGACTGGTTGAATTGGCGTTGACACTTGTGGACTAGTTTAAATACTGTTGACTGGGAAGCGTACAGACCTTACCTTACGTTTCCGGGAAGAGACCCTCTCGTGCCTCGTACAGTAAGTCAGTGACATAATCAGCTTAGTTGCTAAGACTGTAGCTATCTTGCAGAGGTTGTTGTTGTAATGTTGACCCGTTGGGTTCGTTCCTCTGGCTAAGAGATTTAAGGAGTTTCCAGTCAATAGAACTACTAGGTTTACGTCTTGTCTTCTTCCCGGTATATTTCTTGTTACCATGTCACAAGTAATCGACTATTCTTGCTTTGGATCACTTAGAATCTGGTATTGAATTCTTTGCCATAGACCTGCTTACACCGCTTGCCGCCACTTTATGTGACGTCACTGGTCCCATTGTGGTCAGAAAATGGCCACATATTGCGAATGTCAATATTGGCTTATATTCGTTTAATTAGGCCCCTGCCGAGTGGTGTGGGTGTACACGTTTCTATCCCTTCTATCAATCTGTGACACTAGTTGTCCGGACTTTTTGGTCCAATTTTGATATAGGTTATGCTATTTTGGACTTGATACATATCCTCATCTTGCCAAGTTTCATGGTCCCTACTTGTATTGAGGAAAAAATGGGACTACTTTGGGACTGCTGTGTCTTTCAGATTTTTTTTTCAAATCGATCGATTGTTTACATTTGAACTTGGTACATGTCCTGACCTAACAAGTTTCGGACCCCGACATTAAAAGACAAACTTATGGACTTCATCGATTAATCGTAAAGGATTGGAACTGGGCCACATGGCTTCACTATCATGACTTACAGATCAAATTGGAGTTTCGGGCTATTTTATTTTTCTAAATATTTGCTTAACT
>NC_088301.1:44690601-44713875 GCF_032854445.1 Liolophura sinensis | reverse complement strand
AGGGCGAAGGCGACCCAGACAGGACTAGCCGAGCGTCAGTACAAATATAATAGAGCGCGGTGTAGTCATCCAGGGCTAGGACGGCTACAGAAAGACTATAAAATAACTGCTTGAATGAAACCAAGCAACATTTGAGCAACACTTTTTGGAACTCTTGATCATTCTATACTTGTAACATGTCCCTAGGCTTATCACAATATCTGCTTTAAGTTCTAGTTAGAAAATATTACGGTCTTATGTTGTTGTTGCAGCTGAAACAAATCATGAGGATTGAACATGGCATAAGAACTAATGCAATCAGATATCATCCACAATTCACAACGAAAGTGGAAAGATTCCTTTTTCACAAGTCACATTAACATAATATTCTTAACAATATCTATCTACCTGTCCGAAACAAGCTGGACGAAAGCTTGTAATCATTTTTCGTTAGTGGTGTTTTGATGTCTGCGCACAGTATCGTTGTTTGAATATTTGCGCAATTTTTTGACGCAGGCCAATCAAATCTTAGAAATGCGTCTGTGCCTCGTAAATTTCATCCTAGGACAATAATCTCCCTGAAATTAACTTTCTCAACGGACGCTTAGCTGTGGGCAAACTGGCAGGTACCTAAGCTCAAAAATGCCCATTTTTAACGTGGATATGTCTGTTATAACTTTATTTATGTATTTATTCATTTACTTAGCATACCTTATTCATTGTCCCTATATTACTTCTGTCAATTTTAACCTTAATGGAATTCCACAATACATATATACTGAGACTAATATAACAGATAAATGTTCTATTAGTCCCACATATATAGAGTAATAATAATTTTAAACGTTCTATAATTTATTGCTTTATCATAATACTTTCTGAATTTTACTAGTACTACCATCATGGTTGTAAAGCTAAAATGTATAGCACAGTAACTTTCTGTAAGCTTTTAATTTGATTTGAAAAATGATTTGTGACTATTTTTGGGTCATGCCTTGCTCTGCTCATTTTTCTCTCACCTTAATTCTTACCAACACACTATTAGTGAAATATTATTGAGTACGGCATAAAGTAACAATCAAAAACAAAACATAAACTTGGAAAACAATTTTATTTAGACAAGTCTCCTCCTAGGTCCTGAAGAGGGTCCTGTCAGTATTCTGATATCTGCAAAATCAAGGAAACTTATTTCAACCAGTAAACAATTAAAGTAAATTTGATCTTTATTTCATGTACTTTTTATTTAATCGAAACCATATTCATGTTGGCCATTGAATATTTATGTCTCTAATTCGCCCAAGGTAGGCCTATATGAAAGCCTGTGGATACGCTTGCATGAAAGATCCTACGGATTTTTTTAAACCAGGGGACCAACACTTATCGGTGATTTTTCTTTGATGTCATGATGCATTGTTATATCCATCAGATTTGTATATAGCACATAAGAGTATCTAGAAGAACATTACTGTGCATGGTAGTACATCACGATATTGTATTTGTAATATATAAATGACCGGAAGTGAAAAGCAAAGATTGAATATTCATGAGATGGACTGTCGGATTTTGATCGCTTGCTGCTGATGTTGGAAGGATGGGATGCCGGGGAGGAGAGCAAAGGAGACTGGGCGTTTTCGTTTGAAAATGTGATTTTGTTGAAAGACATATTTCGGGGTAGGCCAAGAACACGTGATGGGCGTGGGCGATAATGTTAACAGACGATAAATTTTAAAGACAATCAGGACAAGGAGCTAAAGCGAACGCGAAGTGGTTGAGTACAGATTCCCAATGATTGCCTGGCTTTCATTGAAGATTGTCCAGTTTTCGTGTGGTGAGTTCATCACCAACTTTTAACGTGCAAATGTTTTTTGGTGGCGTAGAAAAAGTATAAAAACTGAGTCAAGGAATATCTAACGCACGAGCCCATTTAAATTTTTTAGATTATCATGACTGTTAGTGCATATGAATACCGTAACATATTTAGGTTTCATGGAGTTCATTTGAAATTAGAGGTCACCACAAATTTGTAAGGCAAATAAGGTCTTCCAATATTTTTAAAAGGTCCCAAAAACAGTATCCAAACAACAATGCACGGACAGTCACAAACCTATTCTCGTTCACCTACCAAACATGATGCATCTACTCAAAGTCCAAAGCATAAAGGTGGCACACAGAGCCACCACTCAGGGAGTGCACTTTCAACACTGCTGGGACAGCCAGTACCTCAAAGTGCTTCCATGTCCAGATCTATTCCTACGGCAAGGACTCGTCGTACAGGGGGCTCAAGTAGCGCTGGCGGTAGTGCCTCAAGCAGCCGCCAAGGAAGCCGTGCCAACAGTCCTTTAGATCTACCCATGGAGACATTGCAGTCGCTGAGTGCAGTGTACAATCTAGGACAGGGAACATACCTGGAACCTGGATATGCCACAAGCCCAATCCCTTCTCCTTCCAGCAGGAGCCCGTATCAAAGCCCTACCCACAGCAGTAGATCCAACAGCACAGCAAGCATGAAGAATCTGGTAAGGGATCGTTCAGCTGATCGTTTGTCTGAAAGAGAAGCCCTTTTCTTGCAACAAGAGCGAAATAGTACAGCATCGCTGGATAGACATGGATACGTGCGTGAGAGTTTACCTCGTGAAAGACGTGGAGCCGCTCTACGTGATCGTTCTTTGGACCGTGACTACCCCTATATGGGGGCGAGATCTTTGGAACGCGACTATGCCCATCACAAAGTCAGCCGATCAAGGTCTATAGAGCAGGAGTCAACTTTAGAGCAGCAACTTAGTCAACTTAGTCAACTTTCAACAAGTCTACCATCAAAGTCTCAGGCTGAACTGAACAGTATGCTTCACCCATCATCACACAGGGATCTTGATGCTCGTTTAGGGGTCCATGAACTCCAGGCACAACTATCTGATGCTAATCGGGAAAGTGCAAACTTAATGAGGGACTTGGATGCTACCAAAGAAAAACTCAGCTCCTGTATGAACAGTATTAAAACTTTTTGGAGTCCTGAACTAAAAAAAGAAAGAACGTTAAGGAAAGAGGAAAACTCCAAATATAATACTCTGAATGAACAGTATAAAGTGGCTCAAGCAGAGATTCAGGTAATGTAAATTTTTTTTCACTGTAAACCAGCAGTTAATATAATCAATTTTCACTCATGCTGTCAACTGCAGAAAATGTTTTCATATAGGTACATGTATCATTGAATGATACGTGTAATGGATGTACTTTAATTGAGCTGTATGTGGTAATTCATTATTTATTTGTTTATATGATTGCTGACTAATGCAGTATTGAAGCATATTTCAGGTAGTTGCATGTGCTTCATATATATGATGATGATCATGTTTATGGGTGACAGAATCCAGAACATCCGGATCTGGCTATCATTCTTTGCAAAAAACATCTTGACAATGCAGACAGCAGTGGCAACCTCATTGGTTCAGAGGCTTATCGGTGAAAGGAAGAATAATAGTTTTAAGTTTGGACAAGATACATGTGGATATAGTGCTGATGCTCTCCTATTGATATGCTGATGGACGGAGTGCTGCAGCGAAATTGGGCAGGTAACCTATATGTACATGTAAATGTTCAACCACAAATAATTTGTCAAACATAACGGAGAAAGTGTATTATTCAATAAAATGGCTTGTTTTCAATGTAAGCTATGTCTTGCACTGCCTTCAAGGTCACCACCTTTTACAGTTATCCAAAAAACCTTACAAAAGATATGTAGCTAATATTTCTGCAACAGGCATTAGCCATATTGCCTCATTTTGGATTTTGACTGCTTAAGTGGACCTGCCCAATTTTGCTAACTGTCACTTAGTTGCGCTCCATCATTCAGCATATCAACAGGAGAGGTATAGTACTGTATCTATAGCGAGCAAGCACCCTTCCATTCTCCCACCCACAGCCTTGTCTGTCTTTATTTTCCAAAGGAGAAATTATTAGTATTCTTATACATATATGGGTGTTAACAATATGCAGTAGTAAACATGAAGTTTACATTAATTTTGTCTATTTGAACCATGTCTTGTACTTGATTGTATGTGTTCTATGTCTTATATATCTTCATTTAAACCTGTACAATGCATCTGTTCATCTTATGATGTATATTGTATGTATATCAAGGGACGGCATGATATTTATGAATAGATACATGCACCATACTTATAGTATGAGAGTCACTAGATTGTCATGACCTTTTCAAATTGTGCATGTAATAAATAGTAGCATTCCACAAGTTATTCCACAATCCACTTTCCAAATTAGATATTTGTATCCCTGTATTGTGCTGGTCACCACCATGCATCAGTCAGTGTTGAAGATAATAGCATTACATACCCTGTTGAATCTGGGTCAGTTTGGTAGATTTAGTCAGACCTGTATATGTGCATGCACATCATCATGGGACTGTCAGTTTGGGATAAACCTGCCTGTTTATTTGACATTTTATATTGGCACATGACCTTATCTGAGAGTATTGTCTAGAAATGGTTTTGTTTAGGCAGATGTTGCTAGATTAGTGTGATGAAGTTACACAATATGTGCAGGGAATCGAACCTCAAGTGGTGTTATATACATGTATCTGTGTGAAAGCACATGTATGACAGAAGAGATTTAAACTGTAAGACCTAGGCTTTTGAAGGCTAGTGACATTTAATATCTGTAGTATTTCTATTCTTTCTATACATGTAGCTACATGTAACTAAGCTTAAAACCATCTGTGGATTGTAACATTATACGTGTTCTAAGGAAGTTTTAAAGGCTTTAAAAGTAGCACTGAATAGTCTACATGTACCTCAAAGCTTAAAATTTTTTGAAAAAAAGACTTGACATAGTAACTGTTTGTATTAAACATTAAGTGGCCAGAATACTGCTGTGTTATATTTTGACACCATCATGCTTCAAACAAGGTTTTGAAGACGCTACATGTACATGTATATTGTGTCAAAATAAACGTTAATATTTCCTTGTTTGGCAAGCCTAAGCTGATAATGTTGTGTCGCTTGTCTACATTTAACATCTTTCAATCCTGCAAGACATAAATATCATAGGGAAAGATGGCATGTCATGTCAACATGTATGTTTTGGATGGGAGGGTGTTTCATCTTCCTATCAGATGACTTGAGGACAACAAACACATGTGGATAAAAATACACTTACGCTAGATGTAGTTATGGATGAAAGTATGTGCTCTATTCATACAGCACCTTTTACATACAATGTACATGTACATGTAAAAACGCTGACTTCTCATAGCACGTGTTACAGAGTATGAATTGGCGTATTGTTACTTTGCATGCAACTGTGAGTATTTACATTTATGTACCCTTGATTGTTATTTGAACACTCAGTGAAAACATTGTCTAAAATTCTGTGTTTGTAAGACTTTGTCAGTTTTGATATTCAAAATAAATATTTCTGTGAGCATCTTATTTTCAAATTACTTAAAATGTTTGCATTTGCATAATGATTTGGTTCAGTTCCATTCCTGATTATATTAAGCCACATGTGTTGTATATTGTGTATGTAGCCAGTATTGGTTCTTTTTACACTTTGGCAGTTCAAACCACCACTTTCCGATACAGGTAAATGTACATCATCGTATACCTGACTCCTAAGTATTGACTCATTACCCTGCAGCATTGTACAAATCATTGAAAAATTCACCTCATGTTCTGTGAGTCATGCAGCCAATAATGGATTATGCTGTCTTCAGAAAACTAGGCATTATTGGATAAGGTCACTAGTTAGGCTTGCATGTAAATCTGCACCTGCCTTGATTTGCATGAAGACCTGACACACCTCATTTCTCTGGACTTAAATGACAGGTATAAATTAGGCATCCATTACATTGTAATCTTCTTTTTATTATTCAAGTTTATTTGCAGGGTTAGGTTTCCCAGAGATGCTTAAAATTGGACACACCGTGCACTTTTAAGTTTTACTTTGGCTAAAACCCTGCTTTTACCTTGAAAACTGGCACCAAGAGAGATATGAAAGTAATTTAAAACTGATTTGCTAGGGCCTGCCAGCAACGTTGACTTGGATTTTATTTCAAAAAAATTATTTTGTAATTATTCTTACTGTCATATTTATATTTTTTTTATTTTGTTATATGATTTGAATTATCAGTTTTATCTTGGTTTGTTTAATTTTTTTATCTTTGATTTTATTGTTTTTTTTCACACTGTTTTATTATTCTTTTCATATAATAACTTTATAGCAAATATTAGGACGATTTTTCCATTATTTCTCTTTTTTTTTTTTGTCAACACTAGGCCACCAAAATAAATGTACATAAGCGATGGCTTGAACCCCAGTTTACAGTCAGGGAAAACATTGACCTGTGCAATCAGGGCGAAGCTGATCCATGACCTGCCTCATTTAGGTGGTGGGCACTGGTGGCAGACAGACAAGGCATATATTTTTCATTGATCAGTTTCATCCTGTCTACTATATTAGGGGCAGTAATTTGTGTCGCAAACTGTTGCACACCACTTCTCAGCATACATATACTGAAAGCTTACAGACCAAGACAGATCAGATTCATAATTTACCAGTCCACTCTATCTGGATTTTTGTCATTTGCCTAATAAAGAGATAATGTTTGACGTCTACCACATGCAGCAGTTTCGAAATGTGTTGATGTTAGTGGATTTTGTTAATCATATGATAATACATGTACACATACATGAAACTTTTATTTCCTTTTTGAAGCTACAGATCTGCATTTGGTGACCAAAAATAGTGGACGTAAAAAGTACCATATGTATATGGTGATTTATGTATTGGTTGTTTGAAATACTCTGTGCTCTATAATTTATACATGTACTATGGTGACCAGGAACACGATATAAACCACTTACATTTGAAAGGTTACCAACAAACTTTTCTACGCCCAAGGAGCTTCATTGGCCACTTATTGCCACCAAAAACCCCGAATACTTAGAGCCGTTAAATCTGCAAATTTCCTGTCCAAGACCAGAGTTGAACCTGCACCTCATATGTCCTAGTCTATTTAATTGATTCCTAATCACAAAGGTGCTTTTTATGGGAAAAAAGTTGTACATAGATTACCCTTAGTAAGTAAGTAGTTGTGTGGATAACGTAAGTTCAAATTGTCATGCTTATTTCACACACTGACCTCAGATGACAAGAGCTACAGTAATACATCTGCATAATATCATCATATCATCAGACAGAGCCTCCTAAACACTAAATATACTAGTTATTAATGAAACATACACATGTTTTAACTTGATTAGGATTTCAAAATTTGGACGCTAAAACATTAGATGTACTGTGCCCAGGACAACATCTTTTTTTGTTCTGTCAGCAGAAACATACTGTGAACATGTAAGGAGGTATACGTGAATATTGCATCTGCAGTTTTGTGCACACAAGTGAATTGTTTTTGACTTTTATATACAGATTTTGTTGAAGAAAATCCAAGTGTCACTGAATTAAGTGAATTAAATATCTGTAGGAAAAATTTTGATTATTTAGAAAAGTTAAGTTTCTGTTTGGCTTTTGGACATTGTAACATGTTGTCACATGGTTTGCCCATGTGATTATCTACACTGCACACAAGTACTGGGTTCATAGCCACTAGGTGAGTAAGAATGTGATCACAGTTTTTGACTGGGAACTGTGGGTGTTGCAGATTATGTGCATATGTACATGTAGATGGCTGTGAACACACTATCAGACCCAGTTTGAGACCTGTGTTAGAGCTTGGGACATGTATGTCTCTGCCCACAATGTTGAGTGGAAATAAGAACCACCTGGTCCCAGAACTCCCACATGCAAGTCATCAAACCAGATGCTAACTTTTGTGAGGTTCAGCTTGCATCAGCTCCACTGGGGCAGCTTAAGACTTAAATATCTCTGTTGGGTGTCCTAATCAGAGAGTGGAATATTCAAATAAATTATCCACTGTCAGAACTCTGGACACAATTGAATGTACTTTGCTGGACATGGGGGATATGTGGATATATGATGTGTCAGTGAGAGGTTCTTGGCTGGCGAAGGAGCTTAAGCACTGGATTGCTTTGACTGTCCGGCTTTTTGTGGTCTTGTCCAATGCTCTTTGCTGTTTGGCAGGTTGAGGGCAGAACTCCCTGTAATGCACCCTGAATATAGATATATTGGCCATAGTGGCACTGGGATATAAAACCAAAGTGTCACTTTAAACTTCAAGGCTTTAGAGAAGTAATCATCATTTTGTACATCCCTGCCATGGACAGGCAATTTGTAGATTCATTCGTTCCCACTGTTCTTCATGAGATCTTTGGTGACAATACTGTTTGTGGTCATATATGCTCATATTACAGATTATGCAGTCTAAAGTTGGTTGAAGACGACAAACACATAATGTACAAGTACGTTATTATTGTGGGTTAAGGTTTTAGCTAGACCAGCAAACCAGATTAGCTTTTTGCATGTCCATTATTCTTGATTTGATTTAAAACACCATTAGTCTAAAATTCTGAAGGTGATTCCACCTTTCCTTCTGATTATTAATAGACTTAAACCTTTTTATTGCTATACACTCTGACAATTTGTGTAAAACGTGTTTTAAAATTAATTTGTCATCATATTTCAGAAAAGATAGTACTATACATTTGCACCATTTTGTCAAGACAATTTTGAAGAATATTGTGTCCATTTGCTCTAATAATCCTTGTCAAAAAACATGATTGTTAATTAACATTGATTGTTATACAAAATGTATGTTTTATGCAAGTTTCCAATCTACACAGACATTAGTTCATATAATCAGATATTACATCATAACATGTATAAATGTATGCACATATGTTTGCTTTGAACCATTCATATTCTGTTGTAATGGTGACTAATACTGTAGTATATGACTATACCGGTATGGAAATATATGTATGTCTGTACTGGTATGGAAAGTATTAAAAGCAGGTTTTCATTTCTAGCCTAAAAATTATGCTCATAAAAATGCACTGTACAACATGAAATGCACTGTACAACAAATTGTTAAATATTTGTAGAATAGTATGGATGTATGTGAAAACACCAGCCCACCCCTTATTATCCAATTTGTCAACTGGGTGATACAGTTTGACCCTGGAATGCAGTGTTTCCTTAAAAACATAATATATGCATCAGCCAACATCTGTTTGTAGTTCATTGATTGAGGCGATGCTTATTTTAGATCAGAAATGAGATGTGGTAATGAGCAGTAAGGAGTTATCCTGGTGTGCATGCACACACATATAAGACCGCCTGGAGTTGCTTGTGTGCCATATGCCCATTTAAAATAAACATTTGTCAGAAAGGTTCAGATGGCCTCATGTTGTGTCTTTATGCACTGTGAAATGTACAACCTGCTCTGTTGCTGATATAAATGTACAGTGTATAAAGCCACCTCAGTGAATTGCCAGAAACTTACACTTTACCAGTGGTCATGCCTAAACCCAGGCCTGTTATGGTAGACCTCTCCAGTCATCCCATCCTTCATCAGACTCACTGGCTCGCGAAAGAACCCTGGCCTGACTACTGCAACAAACATCATGCCTAGGAAACCACACACCTTTTTGGAGGAGCATGGTGCAGCCATGCTGTACACATATTTTGCTCCAAGAGACTTGCTCCATAAAGCCAACTTTAGATGTTTGACTGCAGTTACAAATGAAGTGGCTTTGGATGTACTTTTTAGTGGTCTTTCCACTGTTACTTGCTCCATTTCTTTGGGATTATTTTTTACATCATTATAAAGCATCCATTGTTGCATTTATATGGTTAAGCCACTAAATTGACTAAGTTTTCAATGTGCCAGTATAGTCAACTGAAATGAGAACTAAAACATTATAAATCTGAGACACATTGAAAGTGAAAGAGCCATGGACCTTATAAATACATATGTGTAACACACAGGAATTAATAAAAGGCTAAGGGATACTAAATAACATTCATGTAGTGCACCTGCTGTGCATTCTTCTTGTATGTCTATAAGATTTCCAGGCATAGGCATTGGAACAAATTGTCTCTCTGCATTCACATGAAGCTTTTGTCCTGGTCTGAGAATTAGCCTGTTATCCCCGGGGGCAGCAGTATAGGGTGTTTGCTCGGGCTGTGAAGAAATGAAACACAGGGCCACTGCCTTATTGTTGTGAGCAGAGTCAGCAAGGTATACATGCACCTAACCAAACCAAAGGCTTATCGATTCTAGTGGTCGGAACAGCTTTAAACTGTTGGCAGGACACCACTTTCATACGTCACAGAGCATCATACGTGTACATGTAGTAATAAGGTTGTACATATGCAACAAATATACATGTAGTTAGCTTGCATCACTTGCGAATTTTCGTGAAACCTTAATTTGTCAGTGCGGTGCATACTGATTTTAGGTAACCCATGCTCTTTACGCAGGGAAAATCAGTTCTTGGTGTGTTCGGGTGAGGCCAGCTTTATCAGAAAACAGATATATGCCGTATGAGTGAATGTCTCATCTGGTATGGGTGGGCTTCATTATTTTCAAGAGGTCATTGTGCATCAGACCATTTTTACACTCACCCTGGCCGGATTTTCTGTCTGTATTATCAATTTCCCTCCCCAGGTCATTCAGATTTGTTTTGGACATATCAGGAATTACTGGATTTTTGGTAATGTAATCTGGTGTATCTAAAGTTCATCTTGTGATAGCCATGGTTTGTTCTGGCTGTTCCATCAGTACAGAAATCTGGATAAGCTGGGAGAGGCTGATAACAACACCCACACCAGCTTGACCAGTAGTCAAATATCAATACTTGACAACAAGCTGTGGCCGATAGCCTAGAAGACACTTTGCATGTGTGCCTTATTATGTGTGGTTCTTATCAGTTCTACATGTACAAGTGGCCTGGCAGCAGCTTTGGGTCAATCTGGACCAACCTAATAGTTTAATACTGACATTGATACTGCGTATCATGTGATACAGATTACACATGCCATCTGTCCATCAAAGGCTCAACAACCTACATATTGCTGCTATGAAAGAATTTTGGTGTACTATGTAGCTTTTTGATTATTTTATGATGGAGCAATTCTTAACAATTCTAACAAGTTTACATGTTACAAAGATGTACATTATTATTATCTATAGTATTATCTACTCTGTGAACTTCAGTTATTGTTTCAGGTATGGATGAGTGTTAGGACAGTATAATTTTGAAAGAAAAGGGTATATGCATTGTACATGTATTTGTTTTCCTGGTTTCAAGAAAAGTTACAGTGTGATAGTGTTATATTTAGCCATTGTATTAATGATACACTGTGGGATTGTATATGTGATAGGGTTGAAATGCTCTGACCAGATGTCCAGATAGTTAGAAATAATATCATTGCAGATGCCAAAATCTGCAATGTGCCAGTAAAGACACATGTGCATGTACATGGTGGTACATGTTGCAAGTAAAAGTACAGACTTGTCAGTACAAACAAGTTATCAAACTGGTCTAGACATTGTTGGCAGACTGGGGTCCATGTGGTCTTCTTAGTCTGTATTCTGTAACTGCATGTATGTGCGGATGTACAAGTCATCAGTGGGAATACAAGACCCTTCACACCAAAACACAAGGATCAAGTTTCCTGTGACTGACACCAAACAGACAGGTTGTTAGCATAAGGGTAAATTGGCCCTACACTTGAACCCTGTCAGCCACACTTGTTGATGGGTGTAATGGCTTCAGAAGAAACACCTCTGTCAGATCTAGGCTATGCTCATTGCTTTTACATGATGCAGGTTGATGGTGACAGAAAATCTAGTAATGTGCACATTTTTGTCGATAAAATCTAGTTTTTACACATAGACTCTGCAGGGTATGTTTGTATTTCTGATATTAACACTTCTGCTGAACACTGATTTTTTTATTATTGGAATAAATAACAGGTCATTATGTGAATTAAATGTGAATTCAAATTTACTCTATGAATCAATTATGAACTCTTCACTTTCAAACATGTGTTTTGAGAGTGCCAAGGAGTATTTGTATCCAGAAAAAACATTCGGCAAAATGAAATCTCTTTGAAGTGTTCCACTGTCAGAAAAGATAGGTTTGATAAGCCAAAACAAAAACATTTTATGGAAAAAAAAAATGAAGAATAGTGAAGACAAAACCAATAAGCACCTCTGATTGGCTGTCTGTGTCCAAGAAATGACTAATGGTGAACATGGTCAAAGAACATTCTAATTTTTTGTACTGCAGGTAGTTAAGATGTACAATTTGTGATACATTAGAATAAACACGAGTTATTTCTTGCTATGGCATATTGCAGTAAAAGTGGTAATGTTGATGAGATGTGTAAACCACTCACACTGCCATCTGTGTCATAGCAAGAAATTATATATTTCTAAATGACACAATTATTAGATTGTATTCAACTTTTTATTCTGTAAGATATGTAAATTGTTCATAAATCTAGAAAGGAACCAATGCAAGATTCTTGTACATTGTATTTTAGTATTTTATTAAAAATGTTTTCTCAGATTTTAGAATGTGTACATGGAATGAATAGGTATACTTGCAGGCCAGTTATCTCCACAACGATACATGTAGGTTAGAAATCCCAAAATTCTAGCCTGTGGAAATAGTCAATCGGTTATGGCTTTGGCTGAAGATTTCAGGCAGATTCGTGCAGAACTTAATAGGGTCCGTTGCAAAATCAATCTCTGTCAATACTTTGAGGCCGATTTGTGTAAAATGAGGCGAAGCCGGTAAGATGTCAATAGGAGACTTATCACGGGATCCTATCTGATTACCTCTAGGCGAAACGACCGCTGCAGTTATTTTACCACCCTCCCCTAAGATGACCTGATTGTTCCTTTACCACTTTTGTTTTAGAAGTCATGTACATGTACCTGTATACATGTAGGTACATGTAATATAATGAAATTACCAGGCCAGTTGAATGAATGGTGGGGCTCATACTAGTATAGGACTATAGCATAAATTATGGCACTAGAGGTAAAAATTTTTTTTTTTTTCTGATAAATTACATTTAAGTTAAAGTTTATTTTTTTCTCTGATAAATACCAACTTAGCATGCAAATTTGGAATTAGGTTCAGCACATGTACATGCATGTATACCAATGCTCCATTCCACTCACTATCAATAATACTTCAGATGTATACTAGATTTGATGTAGATATCAATGAAATACTATACGTGTACATGTATTGGCATATTTATAATTGTGGGTGATAATATTGTGGCAGAGGTGATTTGATGTGTATCAGTGGACATATAGTATATGTAATTGGAGGTCCTCTGTTGAATGCGTTTGTCAGTCTCAAATGGACATGTTCTCGTTTTCCAAATTTCTCAGTAAATAGACAGTAATGGTGATATTGAGTAATTTGGAGGGTAATTGCTTCCGATATTGACATCTCCCATATGCCTTAATGAAATCTACCATCTCCGTGTACGTGTATAGCTCAAGGCACTTTCCTGAAAGTCACAAATTGAAGTACAGTTAGCAAGGATCTGTACTGTATGAGCAGAGTTCATGTAGTAAACCCCATGTGTGTATACATGTACATGTCATGAACATGGGAAAACATATATTTACAGAGCTGGGTAAATTGTAATACAGACCTGTATTTTATGTCACAAGGATTTGGAATGATTAAGGAATACTGGGCAGGGATAAAGTACAACAAGGGGCATGAAGCGTGGATGGATGTGGTGGTCACTCTTGATGGCTTTAGCTTACAAAGCCTTTGAACAAAATTGAAAATGAGATAAATTACACCACACTCAGCCATGATTTTAATTCTGATCTCCTACAGAAATACTTATACAGTCATCAGTTTGCTTCACAGTGTCTTGTATTGTGCAAACTCCATTAGTTTCTTGTGTCGTTATACTGAAATTTCATGAAATCTGTAATGAGCTCATTGAACAAAGATGCAAATCTGTGAAGGAAGAAATTGGCTGACCAATAATTTTGCCTTATCAGAGCATTGCTGATTTGCATCTAGTTCGAGATTTTATAGTTACATACATGTGTAACATGTAATATGTCTAATAAACATTTAACTAATAAATGCTTGGGTGAGACGAGATTCAGTTGGTATATATTTATTTGATTGTGGTTATATATTGTGTATGTACACATGTACTGAATACTTTAGAAATTTACATGTACTGTACATGTTCATTTATACAAGTACCTGCCTTCTATTATGTCTTGGTTTGGCATGATTTAATGTATGCATATACCCGATAACGTGTACATGTACTGCACATTAATGAAGTGTTCAGTTAAACTTTACGAAAAGCAAGACAGAATGTGTGTTTATTTTCTTCTGATGTTCCTAAATTATTCAAACAGACACCCATCCGGCCCATCTTCTTGTCAGGTATTTGTCAGCTATGTGTACATGCACATATACTTGTACATGTACTTGGTAATTATCTTCATGTGCATGTATACATGTATATAGCAAAACCAAATAGACTGTGTACATAATACAGTTTTAAGCGTGAGAGTATGTAACATACATGTACATCTATATGCTCTAAGACCACTATATTCCTTGTGCAAGAATGCAAATGTACAGGTGCATGTATGCATAGCCATTGTTCAAGGGGTAGAAATGTTTTTAAATACCGTCTGTCCCAGAGACAGGTAGAATTTTTTTGTACCTCTCACCTACATGTATATACCTGGCCCCATCAATATGACTTTTAGAAAGTCTATGATCTCTGCTAGCTCTACCGATCGCCATTGTCACATTTTGCGAACATATAATTTCAGTTTTGTGAAATTTTCTGTCAACATTGCCACCTTGGCAAAGTACTGTCAGCCTACCGTGTTACAAGAATATTTGGTTTCATTAGCATTTCCCTTTATGTTCAATATTCTGTCCATACTGAGAATTCTGTTGATCAACAAAAGCAGACTTACTTGCAAGATTTCAGTCTGTACTTGTGTATGCATACGCTTCCCATTCAAGGAAAACAATTGAGGAAAAGCATCCGGTCTGTGTGCATTTAGATTTATATGTGGTTTGAGTTGCTCCCCTTCACACCTGTGATGCCATGCGTAGTCCTCGAGCGAGAAATGTTAACAAGGCGGCCCTAAAACAGTACACTTTTGGGCGATAGGAAGGGCCTAGGGCCTAAGGAAAACGGCTTTTTGCAGATCTAGTTTTGCCGTAGCAATGATTACTGAAGGGCGTTCTTCAGTGCTGAAGTACTTGCAACAATGTTTTGATTATGGGAACTCCAAGTAAATATACAGACTTCACAAACATATACATGTATGGATATTGACTTATTGTAAACTTATTGAGCCTAACTGTCACTGTGACAGGTGATTTTTTTTGTGACCTGTCACCGACAGGTAGACAGGCGTTATTACGACCCCTGTAGGTACATGCCTAAGTGAAAATGTATGAATATACATTGTATGTGACATGCACCTGTCCTGTTATTACTGTCTGACACCGGTGTACTGTATCTCAATGCCATTTTTCAATGCCTTGCCGCCTGTCACCTCTGGTGGTCCATGTAGCTGTCATTCAGGCCACCTCCAGTAATGAACCTGCCTGACAGCCTCTCTATCCCTTATTAAAAGTGGAAATATGTGTCTTGTGTATGTGCATGTATAGATTGTCCATGGTTGGTCTTAGCTTGTGATTTCTGAATGAGGCCTGAGCAAATTCAGGAAAGTCTCTCAGGATTTTAAATATTTTTTGTTTGTGTGTTAAATTAGAGAGGACTGAGACACGTAATATTTTTGTAATCAGGACTGACCCCCCCTGTAGTGTGATAGCACAGACCACTTTGAGAAACAAGCACCTGTTGGCATACAGTTTTAATATTGGGTTTATCATTGCATGCTGGTTAGAAGCCTAGGGTGGTAGTAGCTCAGTTCCAGTTTGCTGTAGGCAAGTTATTAAATCCCAGAAAAATGATAGTCAATTGGATTTGTAAATGTAACTCATTGTGTGTGGGTTGGTTTCTATGACATTTGCTTGCTTTGGGATGGGACATAATGTGGTTCCTGATTCGTTTGGAACAGTGCCAGGTTGTCCATTCATGCGGGGTGTTCATGTACATGTATGTAAGTGTCTTCAAGCAGCTTTACAGTCACTTAAGTTAATATACATGTGTAATGCTACAATATTTACTGCCAGCAGTACACCCCACAAGCCCCACACCCTTTCCTTATGTCAACTAAGAAGAGCACACCACAGTTTGTGCCTTGTTTTGTTTTTATGTTCTAAATTTTGTGAAATGCAATGACAAATCCTTGACTGGGATTTTTGAAATATGAAATAAGTTAGCCAGCATGACATTATTTACCAATCAATAATGTAAGAACTGTGTTGCTGGAACATTAACAGCAGTGTTTCTCTGCAAAGTAGGTGATGTTTTAATTAACTTTTGTCTTATTGTTAGGTCATATTGTATCTGTTACATCATGAGGTTTTCCCCACGCTCGAGTACCATACATGACAGTGGTAAAGAGAGTACATGCCTTATAAATTCACATGCTGGAGGGCACAGAAATTTGCGCTCTGAATATGTGAATTTTTTTGACCATTGTAAGTTGCACCAGCCTCCTGATTTTCCATACTATTTATGTAGTAAATTTGTCAATTTCAAACTCAAAACTTTGGCATGGTACCAGACCAAACCACCACTTTCAACTTGCACTTTTCTCCACAACATATCAAAAAATCAACCTAGCATGACCGTCATAGCTTTTTGTTACCTTGTTCGATGTTAACCCTATTGCGGTAGGGGGAGGTGTTAGGGTTGTAGTAAGACTGGAGGCAAAGTTTTCCAAAACAGACAAAATTCTGATATATTTTAAATAGGTGCAAAATATCAGTGCAGAAATTTATAGTGTAACAGCAACCTAAAACGCCTGTGTGGCAGTATTATGCAGTCGGTGTTCGTTCACTCTTTAGTTCGGAGGCAATTTTCGACTGAGTTGTCCCAATTGCACTTGTGTAACTTGTAATGGCTATCATCATATGAGTAACATACTATTTCAAACTTGATGCTGAATACACATTTACCCTGCATCATATAGAAAACTCTGTTTTCATTGACAAACATTGGTTATGGGCGACATGTATATTTCTGAATCCTGAAAGTTATGCCTTGATTTGTGTCTGTGGACGTTAACAGTGACAGTGTGATCCACAAAGAGACAAACATCATGACATCACGAAGGCTTGCTGATGTGACAACGTTGCATATTCACTTATACTTCAGATTTTGTACATACTACATGTACATACTTGAACATGCACAACATAAAATTTTGAAGCATCCCAAATGAGAGACGCTTGCATCCGAACATACTTATGTCAAAGCTCATGTCAAGACTTGCATCACAGTGGGGTTATTGTATGTGTTTAGCCACCTGTCAATCAAATCCATTGACCCAGGGAACAATAATCAGACAGCACTTGTACAAGAAAATTTATTAAAGTGAACATAAACTCTGCCACTGTATATACATAGAAAAATGATATAGGATACAGTTTTCATAGAAAAATATGTTAAAAATTCTATAAAGTTTTGAAAGTCGAGAAGATGAAGTTCAGCATTGGGGATATGGCACTGACGAACAATTCACTCCAAGGAGCCATATTCTACTCCCTTATGAACTTGGCCAATCACCATCACTGAAAGTGTCAGGGTATAAGTGGCTGTTAGGTAAAAAAAAATTGGATTTTGCAGTTAGTGTAAGTGTTAAACTGATGCATTTTGGACCACACATTTGTGAGCAGGGAACTGAGAACGGCTGCCTGTGTCACAAGGTTTACATGTTGGGCATGATACTGCAGTAACTTGCCTGGGTGAGCTGGCAAGAAAACCATCTGTGGAGAGTCATTGCTTGAAGAAAAATATTGTGACCTTGCATTTTTTTTCAATAACAAAGTCAGATTTATTACGAAAACATCTTCCCAAAATCTGAATGAAAGTGTTATCAATCAGAAGGTCCTGCTATGTTCGGTAAATTCCCTAAAGTGGCTACAGTCAGCTAGGCCAAATGCTTTCACCCATGCAGGACGAGGACGAGCAGAACCACTAAAACAGGACACTTGTGTCCACGAAAACCCTCAACCAAGTGCCAGACTAAAAGAAACATCAGTCCTTTGAACACAGAACAGAGCTGATATTCTTTGGTGGGATATTAAGCATCTTTGTTTGTGTTTTCCCAGTGTCACTGTTTAATACCAATGGTATGGGAGAGCTCCTAGGTTTTGTGACTTTTGTCACTCTAGATAGCTACATGTACAACATGGCAAAGTGGCGTCAACAAAATGAGTGGCTAGATACTGACAATTGTTTACTATACTACTTTAATTTGTTTAACTTTAGTGGCTGACTTTATGTTGACTTTAAGAAATTGATCATACATGAGGGAAACAAGTAGATATAAGCTAATTTGTTGCCCATATGTTTCACTCCCAGCTTTGAGTAGAAAGTTGGTCTTTTACAGAAGTTTAGGTGTGGTACGTGTAGTTGACAAGCAAATAAGACAGTAGAGAGGATGAAGGCAGGGTTATTTGAGGATTGCCCATTCTAAAATTTAGTTTTCTATGTTTACTGCACTAGAATGAACAACATAGATTAGATAAAAATTGGTAATTTAGTGCTTGTTGACGTGAAAGGAAACTACTGTTGAAGCTCTCATTTTTGAAGAAACATGTTTCAGTCTAGTTTTATGGTTATTCTTCAAGATAAATTTATCACAGAGTTTCAGTGTAGTTTTATGGTTATTCTTCAAGATAAATTTATCACAGAGTTAGTAAGTGACAAAAGATGGAAATAAATAAGGGGCTGTAACATGTCAGGAAATTATACACATTCATATCCATGTACATTCAAGTTCTAGTAGAACATGTAGTATTGTATAATGAAGCTGGTCTTTTCTAATGAAGTTGTTAGAATTTAATGATGTTTTTTGCATGTGGATCATACGATAGAAAAGCTGGTAAAAGATAGAAAAATACCAGCCTGATGGCCACAATAGTATTACAGCTGTATTTCTTTATCACTCCTATTAATTGTCACAGTGTGGCATATATTTTGAGTTTACCCTAAATGACCTAAAGTTTTGATCATAAAAGTGCATTGTTAGAGGCAAATAAATGTCATAAAATATTATTTTTGATGCTAAAACATTTTTCCAGTAGAATACCATTCTACCTTTCAAACAAACCTTAGAGCACCTTTCTAAAAATCTACAAAATTCCCAGAAATCCATAAAATAAGCAAGGTAGTCATTGACAAAATCTTAGGTTATTTAGGGCTTGTGTTTGTAGCAGTGTTACAATGTGCAGGCATTGTTGACATAAATGTATTCTTACATATTTTCACAGGTGAAAGCTTGTTGATTATGATGTGTTTTCTATATTTGTCTTTTCTTGCTAATTCCAGCGACTCTTGTCAAGAGTAAGGGAAATCGAGGAAAGTGGGGGTCATCAGAGCGGTAGTTTAAGTCGGCATAATGGAAGCCTGTCCAGCCAAATTTCGGACCCAGACCTCACAGATACTCTCAAACGAGACAAAGAGAAACAGATCAAAGAAATCAAAATCTTACGCAAGACTGTTGAGGAGATGGAGTTACGTATTGAAACACAGAAACAAACACTAAATGCAAGAGATGAAAGCATAAAGAAACTTCTAGAAATGCTCCAGAGCAAAGGGTTAGGGGTGAAGCAATTAGAGGATGACCGATTGCAGATGGAGAAACTTCGCACACAGGTTATTGAGGATGAACAGCGAATGAAGCACACAGATCGTGTTTTGACACAAAAGGAAAAGGAAATATCTGCCTTAAAAGATGTGAGTATGGAGGGCATGATGATTAGATGTATCAGTTAATTAAAGAACAATTGATTAAAATTGTCTCTCCCTTTTGTGCATTTAATTCAAGACTACAAGAATACATGTATTTATCCTCCTCAGCCCTAGGATTGAAGGTCTGTCAGCAAGCTGCGAATGGTCGTGGGTTTCCCCTGGACTCTGTCTAGTTTCTTCCCACCATAATGCTGGCAGCATTCGTATATATGAGATATTCTTGAGTGCGGCGTAAAACACATAAATAAATCAAATAAATAAATAAATAATGTATTTCTGTTGAACAGTTCAATCCTCTAGATACATTTATAAATAGCACACTCCAGAATAAATCATAGATGTTTTTAGTAAATTTTGGACATTTAACAAAATTAATTTATTTCCAGAAGCAGTTGTTTTCTTTCTGTTTGTTGGAGATATCACCAGGTACATGTACATACTGCACATGTGTAAATGTGTATTGAAAGCGTCAGCAAAATACTTCTTAAAATAAATAGTTCATGGATTCATGCATGAACATGGACAATAACATGTACATGAATTTTGTAATGTTGATGTTGACAATCTTTTTTTTTTGAATGTGCAGTATAGTAGTTGTCTGACAGATTGAAAGTTTGAAATTCATGGTGAATCTACAAAGATTTACATTTTTAAGTTAATGACAACTCCTCACACTTGCTACTGCTAAAGAAATATATTAGTTAGATTGTACTTCTATTAAAGAACAGAGTAGGATATATTTATTTCCAAGCCTATAAACAGCATTAGCATCAGGTCTTCATGTAAGTTTGTCAGTATAGCTGTACATGTAGTTCATCTGTATAAATGAAGATTTTCATCAAGCTATAGAAAAGTGAGCATCAGTAATAAATGTGCCCCCCAAATCTTCGAAACACAGCCAGTGATCACTTGTCCATATGCAATCCAAAGATCCTTGGTCCTTTAAACACTTTTATCAACACGGTTTCATCCTTGAGAACTATTAAGTATGTTTGCTAAGGAACTAGTAGATTTTGAGGACACAATTTCATAGTCATGATACAAAATGTCTTGGCACCCTTCCAGATTGTATTACTGGCTCAGAAGAGCGTGGAATACCCTGTGGATCAATACAAATATATTCTGATGTCTCTTCTCTGTGAATTTCTCTTCTCTTCTATGGTAGGAGCTTGCCAACGTTAGAGACAAGCTCCATGATGCTCAAATACAACTTCAGTCCCAGCCTGCCAACACTGCATCTATGCAAGCCATGCTGGAGGCCAAGGTGAGTGAATGATGGTTTGTGTGTGTTAACTATGCTTAATATATTACATACATTTATATGTAACCTCGTGTATCATTCAGATTTTTAATATGTAATAATGTAATTCAACTTGTCAAAGATTTGGGTTAAGCATCACCTGTGCTAGTGCTTGAAAGATGACAATTACATGATATTTAATCTATATTGATAGTTACTCATAAGTTAGTGAATATGAATCTACAAAAATGTAACATACAAGGATACACATAAGTGTACATGTATGCACAGTGATGGTTGATATGATAATATTGTGTTATTGTTGTAGTTTTGAAAAAACTTTGAACGTAATGCAGTGTAGATTGAATAGTGTGTGGCTGGTATGAGAACATTTTATGCGTTGGTGAACATTTTCAAATTGGCTTAACTTTACAACTAAGATTGGTTTTGCATTGAAGATGGCAATCTCCAAGCTTTTACAAATTGAGGTGAGGATAGCGTTGTAGCATTTGCACATATGTGATCAATTCCTTATACTTTCTGTAAGAAGAGTATGGCAGAATCAGTAGGCTGCATTTTAGACTTTCATTATTTATGTCTTGTGCAAGTTAATTTCTGCAAAGAAATTACATGTACATGTACATTGTATTTGTATGATCGTCCAAAAATGAGTGTACGTTAAGTGACATATGATTTTAAGACGTTTGTACAGTACATGTATGTTTGCATCTTTTGAAAATACGGTAAGTGGGTATGCATACTTCACTCCAGTTAAAATATCCATGTTTACATCTTATTTTCCATAGGTGCCCAAACTGGTGGACATTTGTTTTAGTTTAGTTTTTACTCGTATTGATATGTAAGCTTGTATATATGCACGTGTGCAGTATGTGCAGAGCGTAGAGTATGCGCAGTGATGTACAGTGTTTCTGCAGTTCCTATCGCTGCTGAATTCAGACTGGCACAAGCTGGCCTGATTATTGGTTTGGCCCTTATGAATGACTCGACTCAGAATCAGTAAATGTGCAGTACGTCTCTCGTGTAGAAGAGGAATGCCTGAATCTTACTTTGTATGTTCTAGTACAGTGGGTTTTGGGGGGTTTTGGGGGTAGTACGAACATACTTGTATGATTATTATAATGTGTAAATGTATTCAAGGTGTTAAAAAGAATTTTGTGGAACTTAACTCACAAGCATGTTTGAATTTGAATGCCAGATGTGTATAAAATAGTGAGAATTTTGTTTAAGCTGTTCACAGCTGTTCAGATTCTGGACCCAGTTGTTCAAAACTGGTTTAAGATTTAATACCAGATTTAAATTTACGTCAAGTCTTAAATTTTGTATTTAGCTTAAAAAAATTGTGTAACATTATATTAAGTATGAACTAAAACTGGTGCTGTTATACATGTACTCCATGTATAAAACGTGGAGAATTTCGTTTAAGCTGTTCACATTTAAGATTCTGGACCTGGTTATTCAAAACTGGTTTAAGATTTAAGACCGGATTTAAAACTAAGCCAAATCTTAAATTTTGTATTTAGCCTAAAAAAACTGGTGCTGTTATACTTTGACTTTAGGGGTCTGCATTGGCTGCTGAGTTTGGCTAAAGATTTAATATAAAGTATGACTTTATACCACCAGTATTAACTAATACACTTTCAAACAACTGGGTCAGGAAGAACAAATATGTGCAACAATATCCTAAGCATCTATTGGGATAGCGTACTAAATATCTTTGTAAAAAAGACTTAAAATTTGGTAATATCTGTATAATTATATCTATGAGGCGTAAATGTGTAAACAAAGTTGAGAACCTTCACTTACTGGAGAAAGCTATCACTGTATCCAAAGACATGTAAGACATTATACAAAGAAAGGCATGTATGAAGATTATATGATGAAGACAACATGCTAGCCTTAGTCAGAAGTTACGAGAAACATTTATACAGCATATAACATTTACCCTAGAGATACATTTAATAGTTGAGAAGACAGTAGACTGTCATAAAATATCAGCTCCTCATCAAAACTTACATAATTGCAAACGCGTGGGAGTATTTGATGCATGAATTTATGGCACATCACAGTTTTATATGGATTGTGTATAGAATATGTGGCTGATAAAAGCAGGCCATCTTTGATGCGACTAGTTTTGACAGTAATTATTCACCTATCAAACGAAATTGTGCATGGTT